>NC_056741.1:1406219822-1406334822 GCF_019279795.1 Protopterus annectens
GTTGAAACAATCAAAAGATTGAGTACAAAATACATGAAATCTTCTTTGAAATGCAAGTAATAAAAAAATAGAAAGTTTGCAAGCATAGCTTTCTGAGAGGGGAAGACCCCCTGCACACCCCATACCCCCTGCTACTTCTGTCTACCAACTCTGAGATCACATTACAATGGGGAAAGGGGAAATTTTCAAGTCATGCTGTATTGAAATATTTAAATATTCCTTGGCTGTACCTAACCGGATTAAAACTAGGCCCTCCCAAAAAAACAAGCCACCTTGGTTGACATCTAGTATAAACAGATTGTATAACAAAAGGAAGAAATTGCTGTCTAAGAACAAGAAACAACTACCTCTGCAGAAGAAGAATTCCCTCCACAAATAGAACAAGGTAATCAGAAGTCTTGTAAAGTCCTCTAAAGCTAATTATGAAGCTAAAATAGCACCTCTAGCCAAGGACAATCATAGGACATTCTCTAACTATGTCCAAAATCTAAAAGGGAGTGCCCAGCTATGTGACACCTTAAAGCATACCTGACACCAGTTCTCTACCTATCATCTCTAGAGATCAAGTCATAGCTGTGCTGTCCAAGACCAAAAACACAGCCTCAGTGGGACCAGATAACATCCCAGGTTGCTTACTAAGCAGTCTAAAACGGGACCTAGCTGATCCACTTACTGTTCACTTTAACCATAGCCTGAGAACTGTCTTTGTAGCAGCCGAAAGGAGAACAGCAACAGTAATCCCCTTGCACAAAGGGGGAGCTATAAACTGACCCTGGAAACTAAAGACTTGTAAGTCTAACCAGCCTCATCTGCAAGGCCATGGAAAGGATCATCATGAACCTTATCAACAAGGACCTTGGTGACATTCAAACTCTTGACCCAACCCAGTTTGGCTTTAAGGGTAGTTCGTGCTTATTGAACCTGGCGAGAAAGTCACCAAAGCTCTAGACGAAGGTAAGACAGTGCATACCACTTGTCTGGACCTAGCCATAGCCTTTGACACAATCCTCCACTCCGGTATCATTGAAAAACTCTCCCAGCTAGGTGCTAACCCTTACATCACCAGCTGGGTAGCTAAATGGCTTACCAACAGAACACATACTATCAAAGTTTGTGATTCCACATCTACCAGGAGACCTGTCACTATAGTATACCACAAGGACCTGTACTGGGTCCTTTCTATTTGGACTCTATTTCTCAGAAGGCCAAGCTAAAGTAGATGACCTTTGGCTTACTAAGTTCCCTGATGATTGTAAACTAGGTGCAATCACTGAGTCCTCCAATGATGTTAACATATTACAAGAGGAGCTAACACAAACAAATGACTGGTGCCAAAGTTACTGTCTAAAACTAAACACAAAAAAGTGCACTATTATCCCATTTGGTAAAGTGGAATTCCCCACTAATTACAATACTGACAGCACCCCTCTAATTTCAAACCCTGTGGTGTGAGTTCTGGGAACACAGGTTGACAGCAATCTGAACTTTGACCAATAGGTTTCCATAGTAGTAAGGAAAGCCTTCTACATTGCGCATCTCGGAAGTAAAGGTATCACATACAGGTCTAAAGATTTAATAACCCCACTTTACTTGACCCTAATCAGACCATTAATAGGGTACAATGTTCCCTTCTGCATGTATCTCACCAAACGTTTGCAGCAACTGGAGAGACCATAGAGATTTATCACTAAAAAATACAGGGCCTCCAAACCATGACCTACGTGAATAGACTGAAAGCCCTGTCACTGTACTCTGTATCAAACAAGCTACTGAAAGGTGACTTGTGGTTGGCCATAGAGCCATCTCTGACCCTGACCTAATGGAAATGCTGCACATTCCGCAAATCAAATGGCACTAAAGTCACTCACTCTAGGGATCTCAACCTTGCCAGTGACATTCACAGAACATTCTGGAGAGACATGTATGTCTCCCAGAGATTGCCGTTGCTCTGGAATAGCAGAGCTCCTCAATGACCTTATTCAAGCACTACCTGGACAAATAGATGGGTAATCCCAAATTCATCCCGGGGATGCCACTCATGTCCCTCATGGACAGGGGTAGTCAGTGCTGATCTCTAAAGTACATCCATCTAACCAAAGACAATTGGGGCAACCCAGGATTAACATGTCTAGGCTTATAAAGGTTCTAGGGCCACTAGCCTAGTAACCTCCTATGAACATATATATTTATATATATATATATATATATATATATATATATATATATATATATATATATAGATATAGATATAGATATATATATATATATATATATATCTATATATATATATATATATATACATATATGGGTCTAGGACACATGCTCGACTAGCATATGTCTGAATCACAAAACATCGAACACACATACACTAAAGTGCTTAACATCGAAAAGTGCTTCAGTGTATGTGTAGTTCAAAAAAAAAAAAATCTCCTTTATTATTCTCACTCCAAGATCGCACTACAGAGGGGAAAATGGAATTTTCCCTTACCCGCACTCTAGTCTGATATACAAAACATAAGTAACTGAAAAAATGCCAGCACAAAACTCAGTATATATCAGCAACAAAACTACAGCAACACTAAGGTAAAACTTAAGTGTTTTAATACATATCGAACAATTCAATAATCCAGACCGGTTTCAGCCTAACAAGGCTTTCCTCAGTGGAACAAGAAAAGTACCTTAGTGTTGCTGTAGTTTTCTTGCTGATATATACTGAGTTTTGTGCTGGCATTTTTTCAGTTACTTATAGTTTGTTTTGCCTTGCACTTGGATCCTACTTGCAGGGCTTTTCCTTTTTTTCCAGTTTGATCTACAAAACAGGCACACATACATGGAAGCATTTGTCGATGTTAAGCGCTTTCGTGTATGTATGTTCGATGTTTTGTGA
Organism: Protopterus annectens; assembly: GCF_019279795.1. NCBI lineage: Eukaryota > Metazoa > Chordata > Ceratodontiformes > Protopteridae > Protopterus > Protopterus annectens. Next base: position 1,406,222,710 of record NC_056741.1, read on the forward strand.
TTCGAACATATGCTAGTCAAGCATGTGTCTGGATGCATATATATATATATATATATATATATATATATATATATATATATACATATATACATATATATATATATATATATATATATATATATATATATATATATATATATATATATATATATATATATATATATATATACTTCACATACACTGATTACTGAATCGAAATTTTTGAGTGTGGTGAGTGACATATGATCGAGATTTCAAATCATCAAATATGTGTAAAAAAAAAAGTTTAACTTACTTAAATGCGCACACACACAGCATTTGGGACAGGGGCACGCTGCACGTGTGTGTTTTTTTTTTTTTTGTTTTGTTTGTTTGACACATCGAGAAAATCCGAAATCTCCGTTTGCAAGGCAATTACCAGCAGCAAGACGCAAGATTTGGGCCATTTCCCCAGAGTTGGTATATTTAAGTAGGGGGTGTGGGGGGTGCAGGGGCAAGCCCTTGTCTTTTTTTTTTTTTTTTTTGGTTTCATTTCATATATATATATATATATATATATATATATATATATATATATATATATATATATATATATATATATATATATATATATATATATATATATATATATATATATATATATATATATATATATATATATATATATATATATATATATATATATACACATGTATATACGTATATATGTATATATATATATATATATATATATATATGTATATATATATATATATATATATATATATCTAGAGAGAGAGAAATATGTGTCTATGTCATTTGATTAAATACTCATTTGAGTTAACCCTAAATGGTTGAACCCATTTGACCGAAAACTCATTTGACTGAAACCTCATTTGAAAGAAATATGTATAAGTCTGTAGAAAGTATGTGATGGTTTAATTTCTTATAATTTTATTTATTAGGGAAGTGAGTTTAGCAGAGTATGTGTGGATTACAGTTGTCAATGTTATGTTGTACCCCCAAGATCTGAAGATGTTTGTATTTACAGTACAGCACTGATTCACTGTGTGGTGTTTTTATTTTCTCTGCAATTATGTGACCACAGAGTTGGTATGTATAAGTAAAGGGGTGTGACGGGCATTGGGGGGGGGTTTGCCTCCCCCCCACAAAAATATTTTTTTATAGTACAGTTGTGGAGGTGGTTTTCTCTCAAATGAGTTTTCATTCAAATGAGTCTGATCATTTGGAACTCAGTTGAATGAGCATTCACTCAAATGGCACAGACCCATATATATACATATATATATATATATATATATATATATATATATATATATATATATATATATACATACACACACACACACACATATATATATATATATATATATATATATATATATATATATATATGTATATATATATATATATATATATATACACATACATATATATATATATATATATATATATATATATATATATATATATATATATATATATATATATTTATATATATATTCACAAATATTTCAAGCACAGACAATAATGCCCTTCTAGTCTGCCAGTATATCAGAATATACACAGAATTTGCATATGCTCAACTATATTTTTCTTTTGGGCTGAAAATAATGTCAAGATTCATAGGCCTAATGAATGGATACTATGTTGGCTTCTCTTAAATTAATATAGCATGTTTCAGTCTTATTTGACTTTGACTCATATTTTGTAAACTCTGTCTCATTACATCAATGCCTCTTATTTTATTTATAACATTCATTGTAATCAGGTAATTGTTAAATTGTACCAACTCATCTGCCATTGTGTCCCTACACACTGCACATCTATGTTGGTGTCAGATGTTGGTATGCTGTGCACCTAAAGAGTCATTTCTACCACTATTTTTTTCTTTTACAATTAACTACATTATTTAATGGTTCCTGACCTTTTAAGCAGCAATCACTCTTATGTGCTTATACAACATAGTTTAGAATTGGATGTTTGATTTCTCAGTCATATACTCATTATATTTGCTTGAATTTCTCTCTGTCTTCTTGATTCATCTTGTAGATAGCAAAATTTTCATCTGGCTAACACAAAAATAAAAAGAATAAAAAATATATATTCCCAATCAGGAATCTTTGTGTAACTTACTGCCCTGATTTTATTATCTATTGTCACTTTCTTTATAGTTTCATATATATTCCTTACTACCAGGTTCTTTAGTCAGAGCTGGGAATATGTAACAATAAACAGACACTAGATAGCAGCAGTCTCTCAAAATAATAAAAATAAAAATCACCTAAAACAACCATATAAAATAAGCGCTTTCATCCAATGTAATGCAGACTTTTTGGTCCCAGTACTTTCACATTTGAATATTTAAATACCCAGATAATTAACCATCCAATTAAAAGTCAAGAAAAATAAATAAATTACTATAATCAATTCTACAATGCTTATTCAACTTTGTCATCTAGTAGAACAGAATTACTATTAATCTCTGTTACTACATCTTTGGAAAAATCAACACTTTAACAAAAATTACTCTTGATAAAAAATAAAAATGTTTTATATACATGTATATATATATATATATATATATATATATATATATATATATATATATATATATATATATATATATATATATATATATATATATGCATATATATATATATATATATATATATATATATATATATATATATATATATATATGTATGTATGTATATATATATATATATATATATAAAATATCATGATATATCAAACGGGAATACAAAGAGAGTGATCTTTTTAGATAAAAGAAACACCCCACAACCCCTACTAATTTTATATAGACAAACACTGAGATCACACAACATTAAAGAAACAACACATTTCCAGATTCCACTGTACAGCAATGTTGCATGCAAAGCAGCTGGCAAGCTGAAAAACTAAATAAAAGAGCATGTGTATGCAGCCATATATAAATATTAAATCCATTGGAAGAAATATAAAAGGAAATGCAAGAGTTTTTTCATACATAGATAATAATGCTAACTACACTCATTTTCTCATTGAGACTGAGAGCTCTGTCCACCTGTAACCTTACTTCCCAGTCAAGCTCTCTTTCACTTCTAAGAGACTGTTGAGGTTTACTGTCCTCTGCTGTCAATTATTACCTTGTTAATCACATCAAAAGTAAACTTCTTAAAATTTCTGCAGCTCAACTGTATTTACTTAAAGCATGTTTGCTTTTTTTTTTTTTAATGGCATACATATTTGTATATTCTGGCTGCTAACCTTTTAGTGGTTTTGCCCAAACAAAAGCCAGCACAAATGTACAGACAGCCACATAAACCACTCCTACAGTACCACAATTAAAGTACCCCGGTACATTTAAGGACACTATACCATGTGTGTAAAATAAACATTTGAAATGTTACTCATCACTCTGCACCTGCTGCAACCATTCCAGGCATGTGTTCCTTTGCTTTTATTTGTAGTTAATCCTATAAAGATAGATTATACCAATTCAAGGATATTTTTTCCAAATCCCTCCTAGTTTTGTTAAAAAAAAGGTGACATTCTTAAAATATTAGCCAAGTCTATATGTCTTAAAACAGTCTTCCAGTGATTCCTTAATATATCGTTAATGCCAATACTCTCATACCCAGAACTTTTCAGAAAGTCTTAACTTTAACTACTTTTTCTTTCAGTTCAACACCATATAAAACACACTAATAAAATTCATCTTGTCAAGTAGCAAAACACTTGAAAAAAATACACTTGAAAGTGAAGTAAAAGTAAGTGGCAGTGTGTTGGGTACTAGGAAATGAGCTGTAGGGATAGATAAAAGATATTAACAGAAAGATAAGTGGGAAGTTAAGCCTGAAATGGAGAATAAAACAGGAAGAGGACTCAAGGGAACATACAAGCTGTATACAGACTGACAAATAAGACTGGAAGAAACACTAACAAATAAGGAACAGGCAGGAGAGAGACAGGAGCACACAAAAATGAAAGATAAATGAGAAGTAAAATTATTTAAAGACAAAATATAAAGGACAGAAAAAGAAAAGTTAAGAAATGTAGAAATAAAGACAAATGTAAGGGTTATACGACAGATGATTCACAAGGAAGAGTTAAAACTTGAAAACTGTTGTCAGACAGAAAAAAAGACTGGATAGAACAAGGACTAGGAAAATTTGTTTATTTTTTTATTTACGTTATGATTTATTAGCCAAGGTAGAACACTGATACAGGTCTGCTGTTTTCGGATTCAGCCTAGTGTACATTACTTACACTTCTTCTTTCGGCTTTTCCCAGTTAGGGGTCACCACAGTGGAACTCCGGTCCGCTAATGAGTGGCAGTAGATTTTTTACGGTGCTGAGGTGCCAGCTCGATGCCCAACCTTCAATGAAGGCACGCCCATTCACGCATGTCTTTCAAACGCCACTCGACTGCGGGGAGGACATGCAGACTCCACACAGAAGGTGCTCCAGCCGAGAATCGAACGGGAGAACCTCTTGCTGTGAGGTGACAACGCTACCGCTGCACCACCACAGCTCAGTGTAATAGGTTAAAAAAGAAAGGAAAAAAAAAAAAGATCTAGAAAGCTTTAAGAAGATATGTATATTACATTTGTTGAGGATGGCAGATTGCACTGTATGAAAATATTTACTACAGCAACAATGAAATGAAGTGGGTGAATTAGGATAGGAGTTTTAACCACATGCATGCATCAATTCATGTTTGAGGTTTTACACATGGCCTAAGCTAAGTATATGGTATTATTTTCAAACCATGATAGCCTTTTGTTGTGTGTGGAATATTTAGGTATATTTAGGTTAGGTGGCATTGCCTGCGTAGAAGCACTTGCATTTTAATTTGGTGTAGAGATGTTTTTTAGATCTTTCCTGAAAGTGGGAAGGGGAGATTTTCTCTTATTAGTTTAGGTATGGAATCACAGACTTTAGGGCCCAAGTTGCAGAAGGCGTTTTCTGGTCCTTTTAATCCAGTATATAGAGTGTGCACTGCAAGTTGAAAATGGAGGAAGAAAATGATCTGAAACTGTATGGGGCCTGCCCTTCTATGAGTCTTCTCGGAAAGAAGGTGAAGGATTCCATGGTGATAAGTTTGAAAATCATGATACCAAGTAGGAAAGTGGGAACAGGATTAGATTCCTTTTTTGAAGCAGAAGCTATAAGGGTGAGAACATATTTGAGTCATTAGAGGATGACACCTTTGCCTATGGCACGTCTATCTTGGGAAGATAAGATATGTCAGACTTTTTTTCCCAGAAAAGTAGCTTGCTTACTTTTATCTTTGTTATTTTAGTGTGATCTTGAAAGTTGAGGGAGGGGTCTAAAAAGACCAAGTCATTTACGAAATAGAACATTTTATATAGTGTCCTTGTTGTTGCTGGTGATGGTCTAGTTTGAGGTGCCTTTACTAAATCTTAGGAGGTTCCAAACCTCATTAGTGTGTTCTGGTTAAGTCAGGGTGAGATATTGGGGAGTGTCTTAAATGTTTGAAACGGAACACTTACAGTGTTCAGAAAAAAACAATACTTAGTCCACAGTTTAAAATTCCTGCAGATTTAATAACCATCTGATAAGCAAAGAAGTGCAATTATAAACAAAGGAAATTCAGACATTAAATAATATCTCTGTACCAGAAATTCTGCTTTTATCAACAGTAGTTAGGAAAGAGTGAATTTATGTTGTGTGGGGGGCATAGTCCTACTGTGCAGAAGTTTATGAACATAATCTAGGTAAGAGAGTCTGAATCTACTTATTAACTTGGTCCATCGAAAAGGCTCAGTGATTAACTCTAATATCAGAAAGTTTAGCAAACGTCATTGCACTCTTGTGTACCACTTCAAACTTTACAGGAAGAGAATATGATTCAATATTTGCAACAGACCCAAAAAAAAGCTTTGAAAGGAGGGAGAGTAATTCTAAAATAAAATAAGGGCTAATATAGTAAAGAGACTACATGGATCAACGTGATTTATTCGTTTAATGTCTGAAAAAGTTAGCAGTTTCTTTCTACCTTCACTTATTGTAAATCAGTTTCTGCATCTTCAGTTTATAGTATTCTTCATGCTTGACTTTTCAACACCTGCTCTGTGTTTAGATTTCTGTCTGTAGAGAACTGTCGAGGAATATTACAAAATATTAGGCGGATTTGACTAATTAAATGGGATTACCTGGGAGTTAGGCTGTATACATTCCTACAGCTTCTATTACAGAACAGCATGATTTTCATTTTGTTTGTATTAGGAGAAATGCAAGAAACTTTCAGCCAGCAATTAAGTTTATGAAAACCCTATAGCAATGCCTATTTGCATGTTTGTGATAAAGTTGCATGTACTGAGAAGGGTGAAATCATCTGCAGACAGAATCAAAGCTTATCACAGGGATTCCATATCTTTTTAACAAGGAGAGCCAGGCTGTTTCATTTAACTCTGCCAAGTCTGCTCTGCAGGTATCATTTTAAACCAGTAGTGCAGGATACTTCATTGCCTAACTCTGAGAGGCAGTTGATCAAGTAGGAGGGATTGATCCTATCAGAGACATTTGACAGATCTAAAAATAATGCAGCACCAGTTAAGTTCTCAGTTCATGTTTTTTTCTGATGGATTTGTAGAATAAGAAGAAAGTAGTATTAATATCATACTCTTAAAATATTATGTTGGAAGCATTATCTAAGCATAACATCAAAAAGATGCTTATGGGTTACTGATTTAAAAAAAAATGACAAATGTCTTTGTAAAAAATATTTAGAGGGTGTGAAATCTGGTTGCTTATAAGGAAGTAATTTCTGTTACAGTAATCTATATGTTGTTTCATGAATTTCTGTGCTACCTTTAAGAACTGTGCATGTTAAGAAGTATGACTTTAGAAAATATGATAATTTTAATCACAATATACTATTAGTAATTTTTTTTTGCACCTCGTCCTCTCTCATTCTATCAGCCCATGTATTAATCAGTAACAAATCTAAATAACAAAATGAACAGAAAAAAAGAAATAAAAATAAAACAAAATTTCCCAAAACAGAAATAGAGGGGTCCCTATCAGTTCATCAAAAAATCAGTTTGTCAAACGGCATTTTCAGTGCAATTATATCGAACATGCCATTCATAGAACTGTTCATATTGAGCTCGCGGTACAGTCAGAATTGGTAAATTTGCCCTTTCCCCACTGTAGTGCTATCACGGAGTTGGCATATATAATTATCAGGGGGTGTGGTAGGCACAGCCCCCCACATGAGGGGGAATTCGATGAAAGGCATTTTCGATCAATTGACTTTCAATGAAGTGATACAGACCCAGATAGATATTACTGTCTAGTATGCAACTGTTGTCTAATAGACAATGTATAACAAAATAAAATTAATTATAAACTTTTTCTGAACACCTTCTTTCGTACCATAATAATATTATATTTAACTGCATCACCTAATAGTGTGAAAAAGGTTCTACCTTAAGATTTTTTGGTACTTACTTATTATCGCAACCAGATTTTCGGGGTTGCGAAATTCGCTTCCTGGAATAGAAATGACTTCAGAAAACACTGTTCGGTGTTTTTTGAAGTCGTTATTGCAGAAAAAAAAGTTTGCAGTACCTTCAGGCTGTCAATCTTTTCAAGAAACAGTCTTCCAGTTTTACGTGCATTACACACACACACGCTTGAATTGGATGCTCTCTTTCTGACAAACACAAAGCCTGTCCTGCAGTATTACAAGCAGAGCTACTCACATGTGGGATTCTACATTTTTTTTGGTAATAAGGACATGTATGTCACCTGGTATGTCAATGGAAAAGATGTGTAGTGTTCATACATGGATCAATGTGTGTCTTCAAATCTGAAAGCAACTTACATATCGTACGCCAAGCACCACAGAGCTTTCAAGCCAATAAACGTAGACAAGCAACCACTCTTAGCGCTGAACTCAACGCTCAATGTTTTTACAGCACGCTACCTACAAATCCTAAAAATTGTACGTGATAATTGCCAAAAGAAGCACTACCAATATCCCAGAATACTTTTGAACACTTTACCCTTCCGTAATACATTCCTTTTTCACTTGCTTACTAAACGTCTATAAAGTAGATTGTATCGCAAAATCTGGTTGCGATAATACATAAGTACCAATTTTTTTTCTGTATAGTATAGTCTCATAATTTTGGGGGTGCATGTGTTACAGCTGAGCTACCACAAAATAAGTTTTGGAATTGCAGAGATACCATCAGAAGTTCTAACAGCATTACTACTCAGTAACAATGCCATCGCCTTAGTATTACATTTCCTCATGTATGGCCTAGTCACATCTAAAACAGTAAAAAAAACCCCTCTTCCTGCACTACTTCTTGATTTTGACATGCTTTGAAAAATGTTCTTATTTGAATAGTTTCTAGTTCACTGTTTGTTAAAATAACCAAGTGCCATGTTCTAACTGCCATGTTATCACTCACATTTCACTATACATTATATTATTCAACATATGTGAACATTTTGATCGGTCATTCAGAAAATAGTAGTAGTTTATTATACAGTGCTACTTTAATAAAATAGGTAACATTTGCTTCAGATTAAGGTTAAATACCTTAGGTAAATGTCATGCTGTTTAAATGTTCATTGCAAAAACATTCTGTCTATAACCATTTTCCATCTTCCCAGACTGGTAACGACACATTCTGATCTGCTGTAACCTTCCTGGTCACAAAGTTATAATATGATTACAGTCAACACAGAACTTAAACTGTAATACAAATACCAGAATCACTCCTATACAATCTGCTTTGGTGTTGTCTTGTGTCTTTTTGAGTTTAGTGTTAGAATGCTGGATCATTTTACTATATGATCACAGAGAATCACTTCTGTTTGTCTTGCGTTGTTACTCATGTTTACACTGTACACAACTGAAAATAGGAAGGCTTTAAACTAGCAGGATGGCAGAAGAGATATACTGTACAGAGTTTTGCACACACAGGATTGTAGTGAGTGAGTGCTTTTGCTTTTAGCATCTGTGTGTGCACAGTTCACACCCACCCCAAATGATTTTACTGTAAAACAGCTTTTTGAAATGTTTTTTGTTTTTTGCTTCTTTTTGACCAGCCTATTAGTGATGTCAGCTCCCTGGCTTCCTCTATGGAGCCATCCTCCTGGCGACACCGAATATGAGGCAGCCTGGCTTGTCCCTTCATCATGTGGGTCTTGTCCCTCCAGATAAAACAGTCATGTGGCCATGCTGGTTATACTTCATACACCTAACAGAGGAATGAAGGAATCAGGATCGTCATATAGTGGCCAAGCTGGCTTTTTTTTCCTAAAGTCTTGATCGCCTCCTAATGTGCCAATGTCACGTCAGGCTAGTCAGGCCATGAGGAATATCCTGAAGCATGTGCCCCACCTGCCCAGCCCATGCAGTGGCCATGCCTGCTCTTCCCTTCCCCCTCCTAGCTTTGGATCATTTCTCTGACATCGGGCCTTTTCTAGAATCTCAATGGAAATACACCAGGCATGGTTCTTACACAGGATGGGCATGCCAGTCACCCCTGTCAGCACCATGAGTTACCCAAGCTGCTAATTGAACTTGGATTGCCTGGGTCATAGTCAGGACTTTACCCCTCTCTCCCATCAGGCTGGCTCTTTCTGAATCTTACAGATGTTGGAATTGAGTAGCCTGGATTTCAGAAAGTTGTATTTTGATATTAAATAGTTTCTCCATTTAAGTTAAAATTTGCATTTTAGGATTTAAAAACATGTTTGGCTTTTACTTATGAATGATATCATGAGATTACACAGAGAGATGTGCATTTTGTTACTTTTATATTGAAATATATGGGTTTATGCAGATTAAGTATGTATTGATAAAGTGAACATAGCCTTGTATCTTTGACAGATTTTAGCATTTCAACAAAATTTTTCAGTCCTTTTGCAGCAACTCATTTTGAACTGTAGCTGGGCCAGGCCATCAGAAGAAAGGAAAGAGGGCAGTGACAAACACACTTTTTGGGACTATTCTAAGGACAGACTGCGATCCAAAGAGGTAATGTTAACAGCCCTGCTGGGCTCTGGTCAGCTGACAATGATCACTGCAGTTGTGGAGGTCATACAGTCACAGAAGGTTATCAGACGGCTGGAAGTATTCCAGAGGAGAGCCATCAGAAGGGTATGTGAGATTAGAAGAGATGAAACTTCTTCACTGGAGATAAAGGAACATGGCATAGCTATAAAAGATTAAGTAAGGGAAATGTGAAGGGGTTATCCTAAGCAGGAAAGCTGGGGGGGACGACAGGCCGAAGACTACAGGTCTATATTAGAACACTGAACATCCAAATTTTTGAGTGTTCTAATATCGACCCATTTTCAGCAAACGCTGAAAATATCGAAGAAACAGAAAACCAATTTTTTTCCTAGAGAAAGAATTTGGTTGTCCGTTTCTGTTGCTTTGGTATTTTCAGCACTGTGGTGGAAAGTTACGGGTCGGGTTTAGGTAAGTGTGCGATTATGTGGACGTGAGGGTTAGGGCGGGTTAGGTGAGCTAGGGTTAGGGCACAGGTCAGGTAAGTGTGTGATTGTGTGGGCGTGAGGGTTAGGGCTGGGTAGGTGAGTTAGGGTTAAGGAGCAGGTGAGGTGACTGTCCGATAGTGATGGACATTAGGGTTTGGGTTTGGGTTAAGGTAAGTGGATAGTTAGTGGTGTATGTATGGTTTAGTGTAGGGTTAGGTGTAAGAGTTTAGGTGTATATGTGTGGATTGCTGTTTGTTTGGTGTGCTTGTGTTGTGTGTATGTGTTTTGGAACAGCAAATTTTTTCCCTAGGAAAAAATTTGCTGTTCTGTATGTTCGATGTTTTAAATTTTCGATTACTAGGGTTCGATATTAGAACACACGAAATTTTGAAAGTTCAGTGTTCTAATATAGACCCGAAGACTACCAAGACCAACTGCTCCTAGGATCTGCCAAAGTATTTTTCTCAAGGTGAAGATTGTAGATCAATGTAATGGGCTAGAAAGAACAGCAGAGAGGTATTCAAGATGGCATGCAACATGCAGAAAGAAGGTGAGGGGGAAACGATAGATGGATAAGAGGGAGAAAGATAAATGCTGTTAAAGGGGAGGCCTTTGTCTCTTCTTTACCTACTCTCATCAAGCAAATGTGATATAATATAGTTGCATAAATGATCAAATGTTCTACAGAGAGTGATTTTCATAAAAGATGCCAAATGATTCAATAAAGAAAAACTACACAATGCCAGTAGTATAATTTGTAAAGCTGTTTCCCACAGATAGTCTTGTAAATATGAGGTAAAATATTGAAAAAAAAAGTGATAAATCTAGGCATTTGATGAAATGTCCACGGTCTTTAATAAGAGCAAGGAACTTCAGTAAAATTCAGTTTAGTGCTTCTCTTGATGTGTGGGTTCATAAAACTTACACTTCTTGCATACAAAGTACTGGTAAAAGGTTTGTTATTTGGTTGGTCCCACTTAGTCAACTGTTTTCTTATAAGGAATATGGGTAAACAACACAAGGTAGAAAAAGATACTCAACTGTAACATAAATAAAAAGAAGTTATGTACTCACCATAACATTCCATCTGTGTTCTCCATTTTCATTCTTCTGCAACAGTTTGGTTTGGATCCAACCCTTGGATCCGAGTTTGCTGTTATTTTAGTTTGTGGCCACTAGAAAAACTGTCAAGCTCCTCCCTTACCCATAATGCACTATCCCCAACATATCTCAGATCTTGTTTGCTGGTTTCCGTAAACCAAGAAACATTATTATAATTGTCCTGGTAAAAGAAACCAATATCTGGAGCACAATGTAAGGGACAGTGATGTCATTTTAAGCTCTTGCTCTTCCAGAAGTCATTAGTTGAAAAAGGTAGGGGTTAGTGGGAGGGGAGTTGAGGAAGAATGAAAATGGACAACACAGATGGAATGTTATGATGAGTACATAGCTTCTTTATCTGATGTTGTCAATTTTCATTCATTCCTCAACAGTTGGGACAGAGTCCTCAGCTACCTAATAACCCGGGGGGACTCTAAGAAAGGATATTCCTAAGTACAGTTGAGCCAAGGGCTGCTCTTCCCCTTGAAACCAGATCCAACTTAAAAATGAGTAATAAAGGTATGAGGATTAGCCCAAGTTGCAGCCACACATATGTTGTCCATGGTAGCTCTAAATAAAAATGCTGAAGATGTTGCCATGGAACTGGTTGAATTGGCTCTTTAAAGATTTTGGTAAGGCCAGACCCAGCTTGTTGTAGACAAATGATATACAGTCCATAAACTATCTAGCCAGATCTACCTTTGTAACTGGCTTACCCAATTTAGAATCTGCAAAGGAGACAAATAATTGCTCTGTTTTTCTCATGTCCCTTGTTCTCATCATCATCATCATTTTCTTTCGGCTGTTCCCATTAGGGGTCACCACAGCGGATCTTCTGTTTCCATTTCTTCCTGTCCTCTGCATCATGCTCTTTCACGCCAATCACCTGCATGTCCTCTCTCACCACATCCTTAAACCTTATCTTAGGCCTTCCTCTTTTCCTGTTACCTGGCAGCTCCATCCTTAGCATCCTTTTCCCAATATACCCAGCATTCTTCCTCAGCACATGTCCAAACCAATGCAATCTTGCCTCTCTTGCTTTGTCTCCAAACTGTCTAACCTGAGCTGACCCTCTAATATACTGATTCCTAATCCTGTCCATCCTAGTCACACCCAGTGCAAATCTTAACATCTTTAACTCTGCCACATCCAGCTCTGACTCCTGCCTTTTCGTCAATGCCACCGTCTCCAACCCATATAACACAGCTGGTCTCACTACCCTCTTGTAGACCTTCCCTTTCACTCTTACTGGTACCTGTCTGTCACAAATCACTCCTGACACTCTTCTCCACCCATTCCACCCTGCCTGTACTCTCTTCTTCACCTCTCTTCCACACTCACCATTACTCTGAACTGTTGATCCCAAGTACTTAAACTCATCCACCTTTACCAACTCTACTCCCTGCATCCTCACCATTCCTCTACCCTCCCTCACATTTACGCACATATATTCTGTTTTAGCCCTGCTGACCTTCATTCCTCTCCTCTCTAAAAATATCTCCACCTCTCCAGGGTCTCCTCAACCTGGTCCCTGCTCTCACTACATATCACAATGTCATCTGCAAACATCATAGTCCACAGGGCCTCCTGTCTGATCTCATCTGACAACCTGTCCATCACTACTGCAAATAAGAAAGGGCTCAGAGCTGATCATTGATGTAATCCCACCTCCACCTTAAACGTATCTGTCACTCCCACCACAGTCCTCACCAATGTCACACTACCCTCGTACATATCCTGTACCACTCTTACATACTTCTCTGCCACTCCTGACTTCCTCATACAATACCACAACTCCTCTCTAGGCAGCCTGTCAAATGCTTTCTCTAAGTCCACAAAGACACAATGCAACTCCTTCTGACCTTCTCTGTATTTCTTGAACAACACTCTCAGAGCAAATATTGCATTTGTAGTGCTCTTTCCTGGCATGAAATCATACTGCTGATCACTAATCATCACATCCCTTCTTAGCCTAGCTTTCACTACTCTTTCCCATAACTTCAAGCTGTGACTGATCAATTTTATCCCTCTATAGTTACTGCAGCTCTGCACATCACCCTTATTCTTAAAGATAGGTACCAAAACACGTTTTTTCCACTCGTCAGGCATCCTCTGACTTTCCAAAATTTCATTAAACAATCTGTTTAAAAATTCCACTGTCATTTCACCTAAGCACCTCCATGCTTCCACTAGTATGTCATCTGGGCCAACAGCCTTTCCATTCTTCATCATCTTCATAGCTGACCTTACTTCCTCCTTGCTAATCTGTTTCACTTCCTGATTCACTATCCCCACATCATCCAACCTTCTTTCTCTCTCATTCTCTTCATTCATCAGCCCTTCAAAGTACTCTTTCCATCTACTCAACACACTCTCCTCACTTGTGAGTACGTTTCCGCCACTGCCCTTTATCACCCTTACCTGCTGCACATCTTCTCCAGCTCTGTCTCTCTGTCTAGCCAATTGGTACAGGTCCTTTTCTCCCTTTTTAGTGTCCAATCTCTCATACAACTCTTCATATGTCTTATCCTTAGCCTTCGCCACCTCTCTCTTTGCCATGCGTCTCATCTCCCTATGACTAAGTAAAAATGTAATTGACTATGAACTTCCAATAAGTGTAACATATATTCAACTTTGTTCGTAAAATTTGAAAAGAAAACTGGCACATTAATGGACTGGTTGATGTTGGATTCTGACATCACCTTAGGAAGGAAAAACAGTTTGGTTGTAGTGCCACCCTACCCCTACGAAAACTCAAACAGGGAGGTTTAGAAGATAATGCTTGCAGTTCTGACCTCATTTTAGCAGAGGAGATGGCTACTAAAATATAGCCTTCCAAGTCAGAAACTTTAGATCACACTTTGCTGTTGGTTCTGATGGGGAATAACTAAGGCCTGTAATACTAATATTAAGTCTCATGGAGGAGCTGGATCCTTATAAGGAGGTCTCAAAAGACAGGTACCTTTCAAGAATGCTTTACAAAATTTGGATGAAGCCAGGGTGGAGTTCTCAAATCCTATGTGAAAATTAGAGATGGCAGCTAGTTGAATTATAACAGTTGAGGAGCTAGCTCCTTTAACTGTTGCACACTATGTACAGGAGCTGAAGAGGGGTCAGTATCTCTCTGGTGTGCCCAAAAACAAACCTTTTCCATTTACTTCTGTAAAGTTTGCTTGTGGAAGTTTTGTGAGAAGAAAGAACTATATGACAGACTGGAGAAGAGAGCATATGTTGTCTGTCTATTAACAGAAGTGGAGAAACCACACTGTCAGCTTTAGGATTGAGATATCCAGGTGAATCATGTCCGGTGGATGAGACAGGAGGTCTGGAATCAGATCCAGAATCCAAGGTTGGTAAACTAGATGAGGCCAAATAAAGGGGTACCAAATCTGTTGAGGCCAGTAAGGTGCAATGAGGACGACTTTACTCTTCATCCAGAAAGCTTTCTACAGAAATTTGGGGATCAAGGGAGTTGGAGGATGTGCATAGATAAGTCTGGAGGGCCAATCATGTAGAAGAGTATCTCTCAGCAATTCCCCTGGTGTTGGGATTAGGGCAAAGAAGCTGCTAAACTTGTTGTTTCGGGGAGATGCAAAGAGGTTGCAGCAAAGCTGGCCCCAATGGCAAAAAAATCATTTCTGTCACCTTCATGTTGAGAGACCATTCTTGAGGTAGTAGAATGGACCTGCTCAATTTGTCTTCTATCACTTTGGACCTTGCCGAAATGTGCATTTCTATCAGAAATCATTTGGATGAGATCACCCATTGCCACACTCTTGTAGTTTCTCGACACAAGGGGTAAGACCTGGTTCCTCCTTTTTTGCTGATGTACCAAACCACTGACATATTGTCGGTCTAAATCGCAATTGTCCCAAAAGGAAGAGAGTCTTAGAAGATATGCAGTGCTAAGAGCACTGCTCTCATCTCCAGGACATTGATATGCATGTTGTCCTCTTCTGGGGACCAAGCGCTGTAGACTGTTTTCTCCAGGAAATGCCCCCCCCCACCCCACACTGGGAAGCGTCCATGGTCACTATAGCTTTGGGCCGAGGGAGAATGAAGGGATGGCCTTGCAGAACCTGATCTAGTCAAATACACCACCAAAAGTATCTTTTGCATGCCTGGGTAATCCTTATCTGGGTGAACATGTACTGATAAAGAATAGACCATTGCATCACTAACATCCATTGAAGAATTCTCATATGAAATCTAGAACTATAACCAAAGACATTGATCCCACAGCTTGTAGGATCAATTGGGCAAAGACTGCGGAATTGTGAATAATCTTTCTGACCTGGAATCTGACAGTCTGCACTCTTGAGAGAGGAAGTGAAGTAGTCACTAACACTTTGCTGAAAATCGCTCCTATGAGCTCCAGTGTCTGAGATGGTTCTAGCTCAAATTTTTTGTAATTTATGGTGATCCCAAAACTGGAGCAAGTTTGGAGTAGCTGGTCTCCAGCTCTTAACAGTAGATGCCTGGTTGGGGTGGTATTGAGCCAGTAAACCAAGTATGGAAACACTCAAAATCCCTGCAGTCTCAAGTGAGCTGCTACTACTGCCATGCATTTGGTAAACACTGTGGGTGCTATGGTGAGGCTAAAGGGCAGGGCACTGAACTGGTCATGACTGGCTCCCAGCCAGAAGTGTAATACCTTCTATATTATCTGTTCATTCTTGTGTGATAGTATACATCCTGAAGGTCTATCAAGCACCTGCAGTTGTCCTTGCACAAAAAAAACAGAATAGACTGAACCGTGACCATCCTGAACTTGGTGTGCTGAATTGATTTGTTCAGACTGCTGAGATCCAAAAACCAGTCTCCAGTCCCCTGCTTTCTTTGGCACTAAAAAGAATCTTGAGTAAGTTCCAGATTCTATCTGGTCTGGTGGGACCTCTTGGATGATTCTTTTCTAGCAGCTTTTGTATTTCTAGTGCTGCTGCTTTCCACTGACTGGATGGAACATCGGGAGTTTTGCATATAGGTGGTGGTGATAGGAAAAAATGAATTATATAAGTTCTGGAAATAATCATCTGCACCCAAGTATCTTTTGTAATGTTTAGCCAAGCTCTCTGGTGCAGGGATAAATGACCCTCGATTGCCTCCAGAGGTGGACAGCTAGACCTCCTTTTAGGAGTGTTGGTAGGGCCTTTCAGAGGAGAAGTCATTGGACTCCTGGTTCTGTGGGCCTCCTCTGCCGCATGGGTAGTTTCTTCCATTCAAGTTCCCACATCTGCCCCTGGGAGAAATATCTCCATGTGAATCTTGGAAAGGACCCTGGGACTTCCTGAACCACATTTTCTGACTTCCTCATTGATTCCTGGAAAAGCTCCTTTGAGGATTCGAAAAACATACACCCACTACAGAGAGGATCTTTCTATCTTGCTCGCACTTGGAGGATGTGTCCTTAACTTTAGGGCCAAACAAAGAGCTTCCATCAAAAGGACCACTGAGAAAAGAAGACTTTTGAAGGGTTCAGCAAAGTCACATAAGTGCATGCCTCCTAATAGAAATGCCTGAGCCCACTGCCCTTGTGGTACCTTCAGCCACATGGAAGATAAACTTCATGGATGAGTTATTGATCGACTTAAGGGTAGCCAACTGCGAGGCCACAGAAGACTGAGCTCAGGATTACTAATCCCCGAGAGGGAGTCTGAAATTTCTTTAATTAGATGCCTCTGTAATCTCGTGAAGTGTGCCAAATAATTCAGCAATCTGACTGCAAATGCCACTAACTATACACATGCTTCCCAAATCTGTCCAGCGCCCTAGACTCCCTGTTAGGGGGATGGACATAAGAACTCTGCTCCATGTGTTCTTTCTTAGTGGCCACCACCATGACCATGGCATCTATGGGAACTCCCTTACTCCAAAACTCCTTTCCTGCAGGTGGTGCCAAAATCTGGTCTAGTCTCTTGGGGACTGGCACAATTGTGTCTGGTTCCTTCCATGGCTGTCTGGAAATCAAGTCAATGGAGCTCATCAATGGCCAGACCCAAAGGCCTTCAGGAATACAGATTCCCCTTTCGAAGGGTTATCAGTGACCAACCACCCCCTCTGATTCAGGATCTCTAGACTGTCTCCAAACGAGATATCTTTAGGTGGAGATCTTGGGGACCCTTCCCAGTCATTGAAATCTGTATCTTCAGTGACAGACTCCTGAGGTGAGTCCAAGTGCCTCCTCTTACACTTCCTCTTCCTAGAGACTTCTTCTGTGGGGTGTTCCCGAAGAGTATCAGAAGAAATTGCAAAACCTTGCTTGGTAGCCTGAGTCTTTGGGCTGGCTGTCCCTGTGGAGTGGAATGATGGGGCTCAAGGAGCAGAGACATATGGGATTTAGAGGTGAGATCTGAGGGAGGAGGAACTGTCCATCCTGCAGAAGCAGAGAACACTCTTTCCACCACTTCAAGGACAGAATGCTCCAGGTAGAAGGAGGCCAGTGGAGCCAAGAAGCTAAGCTTCTGACTCATCAGCTCCCCCTGCCCCAAAGGCAACCTACCCAAGGCAGACATCAGAGCTGAGCTATCCAGTGCTGAAGCTCTGAGGGGTAGAGACAGCTCCGACAACTTTAGAGTCAGCTCTAACACCTTGCATCTTATAGAGATGCTTCAGCTCAGACAGTCATCTTGATCCAAAAATGTCAGAGCTGGTGCACTCAAAGAAAGCATCTGAGATGAAGATACTATGATCTTCAGATCTGATTTAGATGGTCCTTGAAAACTCAGATCCATGGGCTTCAAAATGATAGGTCAGATCAGAGAAGAAGCCAAGATTGGTGAAGTAGTGCCAACAAGGGCTTTCTAACCTGAAAGACTAGGAGCCAGAAGAAATCTCATCTCTAGCTTCACAGAGAGAAACTTTCTCATCATTCTGTCCACATCAGCCTCGATCTGACTTCTGGAAGAATGAGATGATGTCACTGATGATGATCTAGAGTGCTGGGGGGACTCCAGGAAAGGAGAAGGTACTCAAGATGATACTGGATCTATAGAGGGAGAATATGATGTTCTTGGTAATGACTTTGGATATGAGAGACTGGGATCTAAGAAAGCAGTTTTACTAGCTGATGCCAGCTGGGTAGGGGCCATCTTCGGATCCATCTTCTTGTGTTTCTTCCCTGGAGGTTCCATGATTGGATCTGGCAAGGGAGTTGAGAATCAGAAAGGACCAGAAGGCTTAGTAGACGGCTCCTTGAGTTTTTATTTTTGGTGGTTGATCCCCAGATATAGCTTTGGAAATCAAAGAAGGTAATAACCCTTTCAAAATAAGTTTGCTCTTTCTATTCGCTATAGCATGCGGATTGAAGGCTTTACAGCTTTTACAGTCTACTTGCAGGTGTTGTGGGCCTAGGCAGTACACGCATAAGGTGTACGTGTTAGAAAGTGGCAATTTGTGCCCACATTTCTAACACTTTTTGAATCCAGATGGACCCTTTTCTGACATATCCTATAAAATAAAGCAAAAAGGGCAACAAGAAGGAAATTATTTTTTTTTTTTTTATAAATGCTAGGATAGAAAATATACCAGTGGTACTGAATAATACAAGTAAAGTGTAAGTAAGATAAAGAAATTTACCAACTATGGTAAAGAGAAATACACCAAAAAGTGTAAGAAAGGGAGGTATAAATATAATAAAAAGCAAAAAATTTAAGTTATTAGCAATAGAATAACAAGTAACAAAAAAACTTTTAGTTATCCCAAAAAACAAACACAACTAACAAGCTCGAGAGCTCACAGTGACCACTTCCAAATGTGAAGATTTGAGATCTGAGGTATGTTAGGGGATAGTACATTATGGGTATGGGAGGAGCTTGAGAGTTTTTCTAGTGGCCATGAGCTAAAACAACAGCTGAGTGGGATCCAAGGGTTGGCTCCAAACCCAACTCTTGAGGAATGAATGAAAATTGACAACATCAGATCATTGTATTATTTCTGTCCAGACACATGCAACAACTGGAACGGCCACAGAGATACCTTACTTAAAGGATACAAGGCCTAACCAACATGTCCTACATGAACTGACTCAAAGCCATGTCACTATACTCAGTATCCTACAAACTGCTAAGAGGTGACCTGTGTCTGGCATACAAGACATCATCCGACCCATTACTGATGGATTTACAGCACATCAGCAAGTCAAATGGAATCAGAAATACTCTGTCTAGGGATCTAAACCTCTTCTGCAACATCAACAGAAAGGTTTGGAGGGAGAAGTATATTTCAAAGAGGATACTGCTGGTATGGCACAGACTCCCAATCCACATAAAACAAAGTTCATCCCTGTCCATTTTCAGAAAAACTTAGATCTATGGTTGGGAAACAAAATTTACCCCAGGATTTCCCCCTGTGCTACTAATGGACAGCTGCAGCTCCTAAATGCTTTATCCCATGCATTAGGGGTAATATGTAATTACTGACCATGGGATGGGTAAGGCCAATCTATAATCAGATGGGATAGGTTATTTAATGCACAAAAAAGGGAATTGGCCAGGCTTAAAATGGCCTGCAAGGACAGCTAGCCTAGTACTTACCTATGAACCTATGTAATATAGCACAACATGTACAGTGTATCTCATGGTGGAGTAAGTGATAACCTGAGGAAATTAATAATATCTGTTATTAGTAGATCTAGAGCAGACTATCTCCACAATAGCAATAATGAAGTAACAACTACATGATATAGCAAACATACAAAGTGAGACATAATGGAATAGACAACATGGCCAGTTTTATAGACAATGAGTTATGCATACATTATTTACAAAGGAATACTCTAAGGAGGTACTAGTCCAAGAAAATATTAGATATTGTTTAATTTCTTATTGAGCGTTGATAATGAAAAATTTACAGCTGTACTGCACTATTTATGCATTTCAGTCATACATATATCTCATGGTTTTGTTTACTAGGTTTGCTGTATCTGAGGTACAGCTGCATATACTTTATTGTCTCACACTTGTAATAGACTCTGTCTTCGCACCCCCAGATTCCAAAGCATTTCATGATCAGGGTAAGACACTGCACTGAAATCATAAGGATTTCCAGAGCAGTTGTAGCTTGGAGTTGTGTCGTGCTGTAAGTTCAAATTGTTTTGGAATCCAAACCACAGATTTCTAACTGCATTGCAATCAGCCTTTCACAAGTCCACTCTTATGGTTAAGAAATGAACAAATAAAGTATGTGCAAATTATCCTGTAATATAAGGATCACATGAAATGTGCTGAAACAGAATTCTGCATAAATCTTCCATTCCAGTCCTGTTACAGAGAAACATCACTCCTTTCATAAGGCACTCTGTATAAGGGTTATTTATTTAATTAATATGTATTTATTGCTCGAGTATTACTTTAAAATAGTCAAGACTGATGTTCCCAAGTATAAGAATATGTCCCCTGGGCTGTTATTGTCTGGATAGGTAACATACTGTCATAATTAAGTGCCTTCTGGTACCAGAATAGTTCCCATAGAATGCCTTGGAATAATAATTAATCTGCATTTGGATGATTCCATTGGAATACTGTTTGCTACTTGAATATTTCATCTTTGTAAACATTCTGACTGCATTTCTAATTATTTTTAAATAAAGCCTCTGTGTTCTGTAGCATCCATCATGTAGGTGTCAACAGCTGTTCAGTACAAATACACAATGTTTAAGGTACTGCTGCCACCGGGATCTACAAAATGGATGCTATAGGTATATTTTTCAGACTTTACATTATCAAATTTTAGGGTGTGTTACATCCTTAAACAGTCAGAGGCAAAAAAATACATTTTATTTTTGTCCCTGGTGTACTTTATAAAAGGAATGGATATAATCCCAGGAAATTGACAATGTCTGCTTATTCACATCTGCAGGTGCTTGGTATAATGATGTACACCACCTCTTGCACGTAGGAAAGATGTTAGGGACAGTATCAGAATTAAACATTTTTCAGTAGCTGTAGTGGTTTGAGTAACAATTAATCATAAATGCAAAGTGAATGCTTAGAGAGTTGGAATACTGAAGAAAAAACACAGTTTAAAGGTAGGTTCCATCTGGATGTGATCTTTAATAGTTGTATTTTGCATAACCATTCTGTTTGTTTGTATCCTGTTAGCCTTTATCCCTGAATGGTCTGTACGGACCATAGGGAAGGAATGTGCAACATATTGTTTAATGACATAACCTATCCTGAGTTCTGTAACCTTGTTTACAGAAAGAGAGAGGGCACAATCCCTATATTGGCGGTGGGGGTGGGAAGCAAAGCTTCCCTACATGAGAAGAAAAAAATCAGTGATTTACCCATGCAGTCTTCTGACTGGGATTGATCGACCTTCAACCAGTTATGTACACTTTTTTTTCAATGCATTTTTCTTGATGTTTTTTCCTAATGTACATCCTGATGAATTCATATCCTTCTGAGTATATCTTTTTCTACTTTACCGTTAATGAATGTGGTCTGGACTGGACTAGACTGGATTGAGAAGATTCTGCTGGCTGCTACACCAGAATGGTGATGCAGCCTGGGGGGTTCTGGGTAGAAAGACAAGAGGCATACTGTAAGTGTGGCAAGTTTCTAGCACTAAACTCTGCCACTAAACAGAATGAGGTACTCATTCTCCTTCTGAGATATCTATTTTATTTGTTGCAATCTTGTATATTGTCACAGCTGAAAAATTAAAAATCCATCTTGGAATTAATATAATGTTAGAGGGCATATTTTCATGTTATTTTTTATCTAGTACTATAAATATATGGCTTTGTAATTCTGTTTCTGGGTATTTAGAATGACATTCCCTCCATTATTACACTGTTGACAGACTGATAACTTGCGCATAGTTAATGTCAATTGTATTCATCACAACGTTGTGGCATACTACCAGCAATGGTGCTTAAATCTGAAGGCCACTACAAAATAGTTCTGTAAAAAAAGAAAACAAGACAACCAAGTAATATTGATAATAGTCAACAGTTTCAAATAGTGATTATTATATTATCACATGTAGCACCTCAGTATTGTATTTTAATTAATTTTTTAAGTCTCAGATCTGTTAAACAACATAGTAGGTCTGCTATGTGTTAAACATGAAAAAATCCATAGTATAAAGTCAAAGATGAGGAAAAAAAGATGACAAAAGACACATTTTTCACAGACTGTTTTAGTTTAAAACTACTAATTTCATCTCAAAAATAACAAAGATTTTAAAACTAACTACTAAGGAAAAACAGACAAACCCCTTGCCACCGATAACCAGTCACATTACAAATGGTTATCTCATTGAATTTAATTTCAAAACATTTAATATTTACAGTTATGCACAGTGCACTCTACTGGCCAAGTAAAGCATGTTGTGACCCTTTGATGTTAGAACTCGGAGCCAGTAAGTCTAGAGTGAGGCATCCTGCCTATTGTTTTAAGGCCAGATTTAATGGCCAGAATTTGCATGCATAAATGTCCTTTATTGCTCTGGGTTCTGCCCAGAGGTGAAGAATGCAAATGAAGTTTCTGTTAGCCTGGGAATGCAGGGAAGTGTGAAGAATGATGTAATGTGAACCAGGAATGTGATTTTAAAAACAGAGAGAATCAGAGAGCATTGAGCATTTTTGTCTTGACCAGCCAACTCATCAGCACTGTTTTCCTCTATATGTAAGTTTATCTTAGACTTGTGTTTTCTCTTAGAAATAGCTAGAAACTAGAAAGATTAGACTAAGTGTTTTTTCTATGATGTCAGAACTGTACTACTGAATTATTTTAAGTATTTCTTTGTGATCTCTGAACTCTTGACTAGCACTGTGTAGTAAAAAGTATTGTCTTGTGTTTTGACTATTTGTTATTAAATATTTTAAACCCTTTCAACTGTGGCTGTTTCTATAGAGATAATTTAAGCTCTTTAGAGTACTTGCATGCCTTTGATAAAATTGTACAAAGCCACTCCAATAGATTTAGCCCTGGGCTATACTACCAATTGGATAATAATATTGCACAGTAATAATTGGACACCCTTTTAAGGGCCTTTGAGTAGCTGATAAATATTAGTGGGTGATGGCAGCTGGTACTACCGTATAGTCTGGGAAAAGGGGCACAGCTGGAGAACCTGTGCCAGCCTTCCCCAGGAGTGTCTGTGTGGTTATATAAACTATTCGCAAAGTGTGTGTGTGTGTGTGTGTGTGTGTGTGTGTGTGTGTGTGTGTGTGTGTGTGTGTGTGTGTGTGTGTGTGTGTCAGCTACTTGCAGAGGGACATGAAGCACTGGTTGGACAGAGAGGGTGCTGAAGGTTTTAGCTTGCCCACTAGGCTGAGATCTGGACCCTATAGCTGTGCCAGTGGGGAGTCTTATTGGGGACCTGGAGAGCAAGGGAGCGAACAGCCCCAGACTGACTGTGATGTCTGTGTGCTCTTATGGGAAATTGAACTTTACTGTGTGTATTTGTTATCCTCTCCTCCTATATGGGACGTCCCTCACTGGTGTTAGTGGTGAGTATTGCGGCTGCTTGATTGATGGGCCAGGACAAGGGCATCACATATTAATTGCTTGGCAGTAGTAGGATATCCACACCACATATTAATTGATAGGCAAATACTAATTGGCTTGTAGTGGTGTGGGTAGAGATAATTCCTGTAGCTTGTGTACAGTGAGCTCTGAAGGTGTTATGTACTCTAAATCAGCCACACAGTGAATACTCAGAGTTCAGATCGCAATTGTGTTTTTCTTTTGTTAGCTTAGTTAGGGTGACCAAGCAGCATGTCAGCAGAGGAGAACGGAAAGTTGACAAGGAGCCAGCTGGCGGAGATGTGCCAGGCTAGGGGACTGGTGCATGTTAACCTGACAAAGGCAGACCTGATTGCAGCCTTGGTTACAGCTGCATCAGAAAACAGCAACCAGGAGGATAATCAGACTGGTAGTGGAGATATAATACCCTCGGAGAATGGACAGCTCAACCTTTCTGCAGAGGACATAAAAATCCATCTGGAGCTAAAGAGACCTGAGCTGGAGGCCAGGCATTTGGAGATAGAAGCAGCTGAGAGACTGAGGAGTTTACAGGCTGAGGAGAATGAGAAACTGCTACACCTGGAAGCTGAGGAAAAGGAGCAGCAGAGGAAGCATGAGAGGGAAATGCTGACTCTTCACCAGAGTCATGGAGGTAATGGGGAAGGGAGTAACTAGACCCCAGAAGCACAAAAGGTCAGTAAATTTCTTCTGCAATTTAAAGAGGGGGATAATTTTGATAGTTTCATTCATATGTTTGAGAGGATATGCAAACAGTATAGTGTTGACCAAAGGCTCTGGGTACGGTTCCTGACCCCCTTACTCCATGGTAAAGCTGTAACTGTTTTATCAAAAATGTCTGACATTGTGTATTTTGATTATACTGCTGTTAAAAATCACTTGTTAGAATTGTTTAAGCTAACACCCAAAACGTATAGGAAAAAGTTTTGTGAGCATAGACACAAGGCAGATGAAAGTGTGTGTGAATATGTTGCCGAACTGAGCACTTATTTCCATAGGTGGGTGAGTGGATGTCAGGTCACCACTTTTGAAGGGCTGGCAGACCTTTTGGTGAGGGAACAAGCCCTTAGCACTTTGCCTGAGGACATGAGGATCTGGTTAGATGATAGACAATGTGCCACTTCAGATGAGTTGGGGAAGAAGGGAGACCTATACCTGGTGAGCAGAGCACAGGAAAGGGACCCCCAGTATTGCTCATGGGTCTAAAGGAACCCATGGTGGGCAGCACAGACTGCCCCAACAGAATCTGCCAGTAGCAGGGGAAGACACTAGTCCAGGTACACTTCCAGTAGCTAGGGTTAAATGTTTGGAATGCAACCAGTGGGGCCATGTGGCAAACAGGTGTCCACGGAGGCAAGGTGGAGAACAAAAGGTAAGGGAGCCAGTAAGTGGGAAAGACAAAATGCCAATAGTAGGTTATCTTGGGACAACAAGGGTACCAAACTATCACCAGAGGTTATATCCTATTGTAGTGAATGGCAAAGAGGCCATTACCAAGAGAGAGACAGTCTCTGATATAACCATTGCAAAGCCTGCAATGGTTACAGAGGAGCACTACTTGCCTGGGCAGTCTACTCCAGTCAGGGCTTTAGGAGGGATCCCATTCCAGATACCTTTGGCTAGGGTTCACCTTCACTGGGAGGGTGGAAAAGGAAGCCAGCAAGTACGTGTGTTTGAGGGTATACCTGCAGATGTCCTGATAGGGAATGATTTTGATAGTGCATTACCCTGTGCTTGTGCAGTTACACGCAGTCAGGCTTGGAGGCAAGCAGGTAAGCCTGGTAGCCTGGGCGAGACCCAGACAGACTGCATACTTGCAGCCAGGACTGGTGAGGTGGTTACTTCAGGGAGGGAGCTACCCTGTAGCAGTGAGACTGAAGGTGAGCCACAGCTGCTTGGGGGTACTGATGGTCTCTTGGACAGAGTGACTGCAAAGGTAGAGGTGAGTAGTAGTACCTAGGCTGACAGTGAGGCACCACTGTCCGAGGATGCCAGACTTCCTTTGGAAGGGGAGCTGGGAAGGGTTACAAGGTGAGAGTTGAGACAGGCTGAGCTCTCAGACCCTACATTGCAAGGCCTGAGGCAGGTAGCTAGGGAGGCACCTGATTCTCAAGGAAAGGGGGAATCTGTATACTGGGACAAAGGGTTACTATACAGAGAGTGGACCCCTGAGGGAGGGATAGAAGGTGAGGGAGTAGAGCAGTTGGTAGTGTCTAGAGCCTACTGTCTGGCACTTCTAGCCATAGCCCATGATATTCCCTTTGCAGGTCATATGGGCATAAAACGTACAAACATATTATGCAGAACTTCTATTGGCCTAGAATTTCCAGAGATGTAACAGGGTACTGCAGGACCTGCGAGCAGTGCCAAAAGGAAGGCAAGGCAGGAGACAAGGTGAGAGCTCCTTTTATGCCTTTTCCTGTGATTGAGGAGCCATTTTAGAGGGTAGCTATGGATATTGTGGGTTCTCTGAGTACCCCAAGTTCCACAGGGAAAAAGTATATTCTAGTAGTAGTGGATTATGCTACACGATACCCTGAGGCAGTGGCTTTGTCCTCCATTGAGGCAGAGAAGGTGGCAAAAGCTTTGTTAAAGATGTTCAGCAGGGTAGGTTTCCCAAAAGAAATACTGACTGACAGAGGTGCCAATTTCATGTCAGACCTGCTGGCTTGTCTGTGGAAGTCCTGTGGGGTAAAGCACATGAAGATCACCCCTACCATCCCCGGACTAATGGTCTTGTTGAGAAGTTAAACTCTACAATCAAGTCCATGCTACGGGCATTTGCAGATCAGTTTAAGAGGGAGTGGGACAAATATTTGCCCCATCTGTTGTTTGCTTACAGAGAGGTTCCCCAGGAATCCACAGGTTTTTCACCCTTTGAGTTGCTGTATGGGCATAGGGTGTGGGGACCTCTAGATTTAATTTGAGATGAGTGGGAAGGTGAGTGCGAGTCTCACAAGGAGTCTGTTGTGGCATACATCCTAAACCTCAGGACAAGGCTCAGGGAACTCATGGACTTGGCCCAGGAGAACCTGGCAGAAGCCCAACAACAGAAAAAGGTTTGGTATGACAGGAATGCTTGAGCTAGAGAGTATGCTGTGGGGCAGCAGGTAACGGTTCTCATTCCTGTCAGACACAACAAGCTGCAGGCAGCTTGGGAGGGACCCTACAAGTTGGTAAGAATGGTAAGTGATGTTAACTACATGGTGGAACTGCTAAGCAGAAGGCAGGGACACAAATTGTACCATGTTAACATTATGAAACCTTACCATGATAGGGAGGCCCTTGTGCTGAGCATTTGCAGTGGATTGCAGGAGGAGTCTGAGGAAGATCTGGGGACTGATCTCCTCAGTGAGGCTCAGGCTGACACCTCAGTGGAAGGGGTAGCAATGTCCCAGCAGCTATCGCCTACCCAGGTTCAAGAAATCCAAGCAGTGTTGCAGGAATTTGGGGACATGCTCACTGGAAAACCAGGGTTCACCCACCTGGGGCAGCACCAGGTGGATACAGGACCCCAAAGGCCTATTAGGCAGGTCCCTTATAGAGTGCCTGAGAGATTCAAACAGACTCTGAGAGAGGAGGTACAGGAGATGTTGGAACTAGGGGTGATTCAAAAATCCAACAGTCCCTGGGTCTCCCCAGTGGTGCTGGTGCCAAAGAAGGATGGCAACACCATGTTCTGTGTGGACTACAGGAAATTAAATAGTCACACAGAGTCAGATGCTTAGCCCATGCCTAGGACAGATGAGGTCCTAGAGCAGCTGGGTGGGGCTAAGTATCTTACAACCATTGATCTTACCAAGGGTTACTGGCAGGTGCCCTTGACTTCCAGTACTAGAGACAAGTCAGCCTTTGTGACTCCTTTTGGCTTGTATGAGTTCACAAAGATACCCTTTGGGATGCAGAATGCTACAGCAACTTTCCAGAGGCTGGTAGATCATATCCTGGCAGGGGCAGGAGGGTTCATAGGTTCATAGGTTTGTACTAGGCTATCTGCCCTAAGGCATTTATAAGCCTAGCCAGAGTGTATGTGGCTTACACCACCCCCCTTGAATACTAGATGTTTTGCCCTTTTTTTTAGTTTACTCTGTCTAGCCTCTGTCTAGCAGTGACACAGAGATGACCCCTCGATCTCCCTCCCCATCCATTCGATTTCTCTTTCTCTCTCTCAGTGAAGGAGGTGAGGGCTCTGCCCTGGGATTGGATTCTGTCTCAGCCATCCCTCTGCCTTTGGAATCAATATAATCCTCCTGTCCAGCATTATTTCTATTTATTGTTGTGTTGAGGTTTACTTCACTTGTCGTGGCTCTGATGGATTTGGATTTTCTGAGAGTGGAGCATGTCCATTAATTCAGGGATTTGGGGTACATGTACAGCAGACACAGATCACCTCTGAGTAGGCAGTGTGCCATGCAATAGAGAGTTTTTCAGTGGGCAGCATATGACATATGTTTAAGACCCTTTATCCTCTTGGTGAGGAACTTTGGGTCTTTTCCAACTGCTGCAGGTGTCAAGTCGGGTGGAGATGTCAAATAAATGGGGCACAAATCATTCATCTGATAAGAGAAGAGCACGGGGCACAATGACCTCTTTCTAGATGTGAAACACCCTCCATATGTGGGGCATTAAATATTAAAAGGTCTTCCTAACCACTTTTGGGCAAAATGAGAGCAAATGAGAGGTTACTGTTAACCTGGGTCTGGGTCCCTAGGAACCTGATTACCTCTTACATACTTAATGGATTACCCACGCCTATGTGGCAATTGTTTTGGTTTCCTTAGTTTATGCAAGAGGGTAAGACTGCACATTTTTGCATGTCATGCTAAGGGCCATGATTTCTCAAGGTCATATTGATTTCTGTTGGGTCTCTGCTGTGTCTGCTGTCTGCTGGAGTATCAATTATGTTTGCAGTCATCTGCGAACCACAATTTGTCCTCCTCCTTCAATAAATTGTCCTTCTGAAAAATAAGAGAGACAAGCTCGGCAGGGCTGGACTTGTGGGGGACTGACCTTGTGGACATAGCCAGACTGTCTGCTACCAGCTTGAGACTGTAGTTCCCTGTTCTGTGACCCAGTGGTGTTGCCACTTGTCTTGGGACATACTTATGGAGCTGGTGAGTTTGTTCATGTCTGCCCCAGTGGGGTATTCTGTCAAAGTCAAAGGATGCTGGTTGTAGGCTGTGTGCTTAGGGCATGCCTCATCAATCTGTTTCAAAATGTCTTCAAAAAAAAATGTGACTGGCTCTAAAAGGCAAAAAGCTGCACCTGACAAAAAACAAACTCTGCCCCCCCAATGTCTTTGTTCCCCCGGCTCTTTTGTTTATGGTTTTCATAAATGTCCAGTCCACTAGCTTATTAGGCAGGTGTCTCCACAGCTTCTTGGGGCACCGGTAATTTGGGTGCCGGCGCTGGCCTTTGTGAGAAGTGGGAGCAGTGTCTGTGTGACATTTGGGTGCGTATCCTGTAGTAAGGCTAAGATTAAACAGCAGCCCTGTAGTAGTTTGTTCCCTTTTTAGCTTCATGCCTAGTGGGCAGCCTTCCTCTTGGTTAGTCCACCAGGTGATGCTGCCTGTTTATCTGTCTAGAGATCACACTCTGCTGGCATGAGATGTCTACTCAGGGCTGGGACACCCAGCATGGAGAGCACCTAGGGGTTTTGGGGAGAAAGAATTATTTATTGACCTGTTCACACTTAGTTGGGAATGCACTGAACAGTAGTGTCAGTGTATTATTTTTGATTTTCCTCAATTTTGGACTAAGGCTGGGTGAATCTGGAGAGTTCGCAGGTGTCTAACGAAGCGCCTTAAGTTGTTTTGGTTTTCTTTTGTGTCTTTTGTGATTTGTTCTCCTTGAGGGATTTTTGGACCATTTATGGTGATTTAGTGATTTTTGCTAGTACTGATCCCCTTTTGTTTCAGTTGCTCTGCCTTTGCTCTGTGTTGTGGAAGCACTGTTCCCTTGGTTTGTTCAGAGGATTTTTTGGGCTGGATGGTCTCTTGAATTGGGAGTGCAGGATTGGGAATGCTGTCTGATTTTATTTTGTTGCATTGATGGGATGATTCTTCAAGGTGATTGCAGAAGGCATGAAGATGTGATTCAGCACCTTTCCACTTAGACACTGGCTGTGGGCCTTTCCTTTTGAGGCTTGTGAAGGAAGTGTGCTCTGTCTTGGCTTTTGAGGATTCTTTTTGCAGGTCTTTTATTGCAGGGGTATGAGCTGTTTGTTTAAGCTGGTGGTCTGATTAATTTATGATTATATCTTGCAAGGTTTCTATGATTGGGGTGATTTAAATATTTGTGGTTATTGTGGTGATGATCAGGTCTCTGTCCTTGTCTCCTCTTGTATATTGCACTGGAAGTGGCGCCAGTGCATTTGAGTTTTGCAATTCTGTTATTGTTTGGGTTAGGGTTTTGGGGCTTGTTGGGGGTTTTTGACTGTTCCCAGTCATTTTGTGGTCCAGTGAAATTTGGAGGTTTGTGGAGACATTCATACTCCAGTTGGTCTCTGTGGTTTGATGTGGGTTTTTTACTTTGCACCATTATGTGGTCTGTATGAGCTAAACTGTAAGGGCTTTTGGTTGCTGGGCTACAACCAGGTTCTGGATAGTCTCCGATGGAATATATGAGGTAAGGTCTGGGGGTGTGGGTTACCCTCATGAAAAGTACTCCATGTTTGAGCATTGGAACTGCGGTGCCATTTTTGGGTCGAAAAGTGGATATGGGTGTTCATCCTGAGATAGTGCTGGGGTGCTCACGGGGGCATTGAAGAGGTTTTTCAGTCACTGCACAGACTTCGAGTTCAGGTGCAAGCCATCCTTTATTTTTTGTGCATCTTGAGGACATGTCATCCCAAGCAGACAGATTGATCCCCCTTAGGGGTTTAGGGGGTGGTGAGCCTGTAAGGGAGGTCGGTTTCATTTTGTTACTTGCACAAAAAAAAATATTAGGGGTGCTTGAAGGACAGGAGCAATAATATCCTCATGAGGCCACAGACATTGTCAAGCATAGTCGAGAAGCAGCGTGGTCCAATGCTGCTCAATCATCCCAAGACAGATGTTGCCAACCTGATTAATGACACCAGTAATTAAGTGCCCTGGTAAAACTGAGTAGTGCCCTTGCTTACCTAGATGATATTGCCATCTACAGCCATTCCTGGCCAGAGCACCTTCAGCATGTCCGGGAGGTGCTGGGCAGACTACAGAGGGCAGGGTTGACCATTAAGCTGAGCAAATGTCAGGTGGGTATGGCAGAGATCTCCTGCCTAGGACATAGACTGGGGAATGGTAGGATAAGGCCAGAACCTGCCAAAGTGGTAGCCATTCAGGCATGGCCTGCACCTGTTACTAAAAAGCAGGTGAGGGCATTTTTAGGAACAGCAGGGGACTACAGAAAGTTTGTCCCCAGTTATAATACCATAGTTGCTCCCCTCACAGACCTGACAAGGAAGAACACGCCAGATAAGGTAGTGTGAACCCCAGCATGTGAGCAGGCATTCCAGAAGCTTAAAGAAGCTTTGGGAGGACCCCCTGTGCTAGCCGGTCCAGATTACAGCAAAGAATTTGTTGTGCAAGTGAATGCATCAAACCATGGGGTGGGGGCTGTACTTAGCCAGATTTCTTCAGAGGGAGAAGAGCACCCAGTGGTTTATCTCAGTCATAGGCACCAACCCAGGAAGGAATGCTATGCAGCTGTAGAAAAGGAATGTCTAGCCATAGTATGGGCACTGCAGAAACTTCAGCTTTATCTGTATGGAAGGAAATTCACTGTTATGACAGATCACATCCCCCTAACATGGTTAAACAGAGCCAACCAGCAAAATGCCAAGTTGCTAAGATGGAGCCTGGGGTTGCAAGCATATGATATGTCTGTGCAGCACCACAGTGGGATTAGCAATGCCAATGCAGATGGGCTCTCAAGACAGGGAACGGGGTAAGGTATACTCAGATAGATCTCACTCCCTCAAGCAGCGTTTCTCAAGGGTCACTTGAAAAACTAGTGTGAGTTCTCCAGGGGGGGGGATATGTGAAGATTGGGTGAAGATAGATGAAGGCTGCCAGCCTAGCCAGATAGAATTTTGGAGATAATTCTGCAATCTGTAAATATTAATGTAAACCACAGGCTTGCGTCTTAAATGGTAAAAATAGTGTTATATGTGGAACTGAAAAAAATGTAACAACAGTGCACTCTACTGACCAAGTAAATCATGTTGTGACTCTTTGATGTTAGAACTCAGAGCCAGTAAGTCTAGAGTGAGGCATCCTGCCTATTGTTTTAAGGCCAGAGTTAATGGCCAGAATTTGCATGCATAAATGTCCTTTATTGCTCTGGTTTCTGCCCAGAGGTGAAGAATGTAAATGTAGTTTCTGTTAGCCTGGGAACCCAGGGAAGTGTGAAGAATGATGTAATGTGAACCAGGAATGTGATTTTAAAAACAGAGAGAATCAGAGAGCATTAAGCATTTTTGTCTTGACCATTCACGTCATCAGCACTGTCTTGCTCTATATGTAAGTTTATCTTAGACTTGTGTTTTCTCTTAGAAATAGCTAGAAACTAGAAAGATTAGAAGTGTTTTTCTGTGATGTCAGAACTGTACTACTGAATTATTTTAAGTATTTCTCTGTGATCTCTGAACTCTTGACTAGCACTGTGTAGTAAAAAGTATTGTCTTGTGTTTTGACTATTTGTTATTAAATATTTTTAAACCCTTTCACCTGTGGCTGTTTTTGTAGAGATAATTTAAGCTCTTTAGAGTACTTGCATGCCTTTGGTAAAATTGTACAAAGCCACTCCAATAACTTTAGCCCAGGGCTATACTACCAATAATATTACACAGTAATAATTGGACACCCTTTTAAGAGCCTTTGAGTAGCTGATAAATATGAGTGGGTGGTGGCAGCTGATACTAAAGTATAGTCTGGGAAAAGGGGGCACAGCTGGAGAACCTGTGCCAGCCTTCCCCAGGAATGTCTGCGTGGTTATATAAACAATTCTCAAAGTGTGTGTGTGTGTCTGTGTGTGTGTGTGTGTGTGTGTGTGTGTGTGTGTGTGTGTGTGTGTGTGTGTGTGTGTGTCCGCTACTTGGGCAGGGACATGAATCACTGGTTGGACAGAGAGGGTGCTGGAGGTTTTAGCTTGCCCACTAGGCTGAGATCTGAATGCCCCCCACTGGTGTTAGTGGTGAGGATTGAGGCTCCTTGATCACTGGGCCAGGGTACAGGCGTCACATAACCCAGGGGCTGTATAGGCCTTAATCCTTAATTTTCAATTCAATTTACATTTCTCAAAATTCACATTACATCCCCTTCCCTAGGATCAGATGAAATGCAATCCAAATAGCACAAGTTGAATTTCTTAAACAATAAATAT
Source organism: Protopterus annectens (assembly GCF_019279795.1). NCBI lineage: Eukaryota > Metazoa > Chordata > Ceratodontiformes > Protopteridae > Protopterus > Protopterus annectens. The sequence continues at coordinate 1,406,256,138 of NC_056741.1, forward strand.
TCATTAGAATGTTTACACAAAATATTAGTGGTCAGTTTATTTTTGATAGTCAATGTTTAACTATAAGCTGCAACAGCCTGTTCCTGAAACTAACACAGTGTGTAATATTTACAACCATAGAAGTAATACATCTAAATAATTCTTCTGAGCAAATAAGGAAGCAATTCCTAATACTTGGTATAAGTCCTTGTTTGCCTGAAAGGTTTTCCAATTACTACTCTCAGTTTTTGTAATTTCATTAGCATAAATAACAAAAGATAAAACAAAAGCATCATTATAAGCCCATGTCAACTTGCATGACTTTTTTTGACAAAATATTTATTTTGCATTTAAAATTGGTAAAAATGTCTTGAATCTTTCACATTGAACTTTACTATAATTAGCAAGTACTATAATCCTATCATGTCCTCTTCCAAAAAACATGTCTACCAGCAGATCAAGTTCCTATTCAGAAACACCCAGAAATCAGCTTAAATAATCATATGGCTTACCCTCAAATATCACTAGTTTTAATATACATAGGATGTGCACACTTAGCATGCACATCATTATTAGCTGAAGTGGACTTTCTTTGAATAGAATTGCATCTACATAAACTGGCATGGTTCCATGGCACAGAGGGATGGAACCCTGGACATCAAGGTTTGATTAGTGGTCCTGGCATTGAAGGAGCCAGGCAGGAAGGGAGAAAAGTGAAAGGATGTGGCCCACTTGCCAGTTCTGAGGCAGAGTAAAGGGTGGAACACACACAGAGCATTATGCTTCTGTGTGAATTCACTGGTGGAGGCCGGGGCGGTGGGTCCAGTGCTGCTGGGTGGGGTGAACACCTCTGGTGGAAATGGTGGAAATGAGAGAGCAAACTCCATTGTCAGTCCACTGCACATGTTTCCCTGGAGATTCACTTGTTGGATGTGTGAGGCAGGGCTGCCAAAATAAAAAGCCTCTAAAAAACATCTCTGATGGCAGCCAGAATGATAGACCTGCCATGTCATCTCATGCCCCAGTGATGGGGAATAAATGAGTCAAATGAATGGACACGCCTGATGAATGACAAGTGGGGGAAAATGAAACAGACATTATTTTTGCCATTTCTTTTAAAGCTTACTTTTCACTAGAAGACAAATTATAAAACCTAACTTTTTGTTTAACAGTTAATACAATTCTAACCTCAGGTGAACATACGTCCGCATGTGTGTGCAGAATACTAACCTGATTTGGATTAAATACTTCTTTCACTGTGAAACAACATTTACTATTTATCTGATGATATTTCACTCAGTCATAATGAACTTCAAGTTTAACTTTACGAATACAATTTTCAAAATAATTAAAGTTACATGATCCATTTGGAAAAAAAATCAAACCTTTATTCTGCAATCGTGCTGCTGAAAAAGACATAGGTTCATAGGTTCATAGGTTTATACTAGGCTAACTGCCCTAGGGCATTTATAAGCCTAGCCCAAAGTTATGTGGTTTACGCCGCCCCTTATGTTAGAAATACTGTGCCCATTAGTTTGTTGTGCCTCTGTCCAGTAGTGACACAGAGATGATTCCCGGGGTAAACCTACGATCTCCCATCCACCGGTCAAGATTTCTCTTGAACAGAGCCAGCAAGGTGCTCTGCCTCACATGGACCGGGATTTTATTCCACAGCATGGGGAGTCTCTGGGTGATAAATCTATCCCTCCAGCACGTCCTATTTATATCCATGCTAAGGTTTAAGTCTCTTGCTCTAGTGGTTTTGGTGGATTTGGATTTTTTGAGGTGGAGCATGTCCATTAATTCCGGGTTGGTCATGGCCTTGTATGTCAGGCACAGGTCACCTCTGAGCAGACGGTATGCAACTGAATAGAGTTGGAGTTTCTTCATTCTGGCAGCATAGGTCTCTCCAATTGCTGCAGGTGTCGGGTGAGATACATCCCGAATGGGCCATTGTACTCGATCATTGGTCTGATAAGTGAAGAGTACAGGGGAACAATGACCTCACTTGATCTGGATGTGAATACCTTCATGATCAGGTGGGCAATGTAGAAGGTCTTTCGAACCACTTTAGCAATGTGAGCATCAAACGAGAGGCCACTGTCAACCTGGGTCCCCAGGTCCCTGATAACCTCTTCTGTGCTTAGTGGGTTGCCACCTATATGGTAGCTTGGGGTTACCTTGTTTTCCGAAGGTATGACTATACACTTTTTGCGTTTAACTTCAGGCCATGGCTCTGGCACCAGCTATCAGTTTCCGTAAGACCCCTCTGAAGGATGTCTGTGTCCGATGTACTATCCACTATGGCACCCAGTTTGCAGTCATCCGCAAACTTTGTCAGCCATAGTCCTCCTATGTTTGCCTGTACTTCTGAGAAGTAGATGCCAACAATAGGGGCCAAGGACTGAACCCTGTGGGACTCCACTTGTAACCGGCTTGGAGTCTGACATGGCTCCAGCAACTCTAACCCTGTGGGTTCTGTCCTTTAGCCAGTTTGCAACCCATCTTGTGACATATGGGTTTACATTTAAGCTGGTAAGTTTCTCTATAATACCCGAGTGGGGTATTGTGTCGAACGCTTTTGCAAGGTCAAGGTAGGCTGTATGGACTGCCTTTCCCTCATCAATGGCCTTGGTGACTGTTTCGAAGAAGTTGACCAAGTTCAAAAGGCAAGATCTGCCCTTGACAAAGCCAAACTGGGTTGGGTCCAAGGTCTGCAAGTCCCCTATGTCCTTGTTTATGATTTCCATTATGATCCTCTCCATAGCTTTGCAGACCAGGCTTGTTAAGCCTATGGAGCGGTAATTACCAGGGTCTGTAGAGACACCGCCTTTGTGGAGTGGGACCACAGTTGCCGTACGCCACTCCTTGGGCACATATCCTGTGGTGAGGCTAAGATTAAACATCTGCCTTATGTGCGGGTTTAGTTCTTCATTGAGTTCATGTAGCACACAGCCGGGGACCCCATCCGGTCCCATTGATGCTGTGTTTTAGCAGAGAGAGCAGTTTCCACCTGCACATTTGAGATGGCTGGCAGGCTACTCGCAGTTGGGATATTTATCTCTCCTTTTGGGGAGAGGGGGTGAAGTTTATGCTGAACCTGTCTGCCAGTATGTTGGCAATGTCTGTGGGTTCAGTGATTTTTGTATCATTTTGGACTAATTCTGAGCATATCTGGGAGTTTCCACCCAGGTTTCTGACATAGCTGAAGAAGGCCTTATGATTATCTTTTGAATCTATGGCAATTTTTCTCTCAAAGTTGGCCTTGGATGATTTTATGATGGATCGTAGTTTCTTGCTAGTGCTGATCAAAGATGCCTTCCCTTTTTGGGATTTTGCTCTATCATGTAATAGCTTTCTCCTCTTATTGTAAAGTTTGTTTATGGCTGGGGTCCACCAGACTGGACGTTTGCCCTTGGTGGAAAGAGTCTTGGTTTTATTTGGGATTGCCTGATCCATGCAGTCCTGAAGGTGTTCATAGAAGGCATTTGTAAGGGCTTCCGAAGCTTGGGTTGTGGTTTCCATTGGCTCGGGGGCCTTGAAGGATACCACACCTGTCTTGAGTAGTGTGAAGTTTGCTTTAGAGAAGTTCTTCACTGTGGTCTTTTTTGTTTGGGGTGGGGGCGGGATGTGGATATCTAGTGAGATTAGTTTATGATCTGATCTCACCAATGAGGGATATACTTGGACATTATAAAGCTTAAAATCCATTTATTCCTCCCTCATCTCATTCACTGGCATCATCTCCCTTAAATACTGTTTCAGCTGAAACTCAATATATTCAATTCTGCTAACCAGTTGTTGCAAATCATGTCAATATGGCAGTATACAGCTGTATATACCTGCTTAAAGTTGCATTCCAGTGCCTTTCTGTTTACCCTGCTACTGTTTTCCCCCTTCTTTGAGTCCAACACAGCCCCCAGTGAGACATTAAACTAAATGTTTCTGTAATTCTAACCATAGGACTTGAGCTTCAGTTTGAATTTTTTCACAACCCTTCCACCATTATCTTGTTGTGATTTTGAAAGGCTGAATCTCTGGCTATCGCTCTATATGTTTATTTTACTTCCAAAGTCTGTCCCTCCACTCTTTCAATTTTGTTGTCTGTTGGTAACCTACTTAGTTAATTTCCCATCCATTGTTTTTGATAAATCCATAATACCACTCAGCAAACCAGTACTGGATTTGAGTAAACCTTTCTACCACAAATTGTCTTCTGCTCATTTTACCAGAGCTCCCATCTGATTGGCACCAATTCACCACATTGCTATGTGTTGCCCTGGAGGTTTCTGCAGGGGCGGCCCGTGCTATTGGACTGCCGGACTGCAGCCCCCTCAACAAAAAGAACTAAAAAGAAATAAAAAAAAAAAGTTTTAAAATTCACAGACTTCACGCATGCGCAGTAGTCCAGACTACTGCGAGTCTACTGCGCATGCTCCAGGCAGTCCTGGTAGGGAAACATGAGGAGACGTCTGTGCACTTTTAAAGTGCGCAGACTCGCTGGGAAAGCATCTGGGCTGGACTGCAACACCAGCAGTCAGTCTCACGTCGTCGGGAAGGATTTGGATCTCACAGGTCTTTGGATTATTGCGTGGGCATTTGGATATACATTACAGAGAATGGACAGCCAGGAGTGCTAATTATTTTATTACTGTTTGAATGTATACTGGACTGATGCTTTGCAGTGTGTGTGTGTTAATTATTACTATTTGAATGTATGCTGGACTGTGTGTGATTATGCTGACTGGTTAGGTAGGGGAGGGGGGGTGTGTGTGTGAAAATGCCCTAGGTGCTCATGGTGGTGTGGTAGGGAATACCTCAGGCTTGAACCCTGTACCCTGTATGCAGGTGTTAAAGACTTGAGTTCCCTACCCACCACCATTTGTAAAAAAATTTGCAGATTTTTGCCTCATATTTGATCTGATCTGTTCCTCATAATATCTGTGGTTTGTAAATATTGCAACGCTTGATATTTGATGGTGTAGTAGTAGCATTGTTGCCTCACAGCTGCAGGTTCTCAGGTTTGATTCTTGGCTGGGGTTCCTTCTTTGTGGGGTCTGTCATCTTCTCCCTGTGTTTGTGTGGGCTTGCTTTTATTTGTTGATGCACTGGTAGCATTGTTGCCTCACAGCTGCAGGTTCTCAGGTTTGATTCTTGGCTGGGATTCCTTCTTTGTGGCGTCTGTATCTTCTCCCTGTGTTTGTGTGGGTTTGCTTTTGTGTCCTCCCATGTTACAAAGACATGTCTGCATTATTTCTTCCTCGGCCTCTGCTGAAAATTGTTTTTTTGTTCCAAGTCAGACTGTCCTGATTAACAAATGTTAAATAAAATTGACAGGCATTTGAATTTCAGACTTCAGGTTTCTGAATGTTTAATTTCTTATATATTTGATGGTGCAGTGGCAGTATTGTTACCTCATAGCTACAGGGTTTGTGGTTTGATTCTTGGCTGTGGTGCCTTCTTTGTGGAGTCTCCATTTTATCTCTGTGTTTGTGTGGATTTGCTCTGGTATCCTGCCATTTTACAAAGACGTGTCTACAGTATTTCTCCCTGGGCCTCTGCTGAAAATTGTTTTTGTTCCATCAGAAGTAAAATTGACAGGCATTTTGAATTTCATACTTCATAGTCTTCAGAAAATACATAGTAAAACAACTTTTTATTCTAGCAATAAATATATAGTAACACAACCTTTTATTATAGCAATTTTTTAAGTTTATAAGATGACTATTTGAAAATTTTCCTTATTTTTGGGATTGTAATACCCTGTTAGTGGCTTTGTCCAGGTTTTTTGTGCTAAGGTTGACAGCTATGGCAAGAACTGAATTCACTGAATATGTTTGAGGGCTGTATTCCCTCATTACTGGGTTTGTCCAGGTGTTTTGTGCTAAGAGGTTGACAGCTATGGTGAGAACTGAATTCATTAAATGATAGCCATTTAAGTTTCAGTTTTCCTCTTGTTCACAAAACAGCTGATTTGGCGTAGTGGTATGTTGCTGTTGACTGTTTTGCACAGGGACCTTGTCTGTAAAATGTACAGTGGTAACACAGCATTTTTCTTTCACAAAGCAGGTGATTTGGCATAGTGGTATGTTGTTCTGACTCTTTTTTTGCACAGGGACTTTGGCAGTAAAATGTATGGTGGTACCGTGGTAACACAGCATTTTATTCTAGCAGCTTTCCAAGATTATACAAGCAATGTTTAATGTGTCCCTGTTTTTTGCCCTTTTGACCCACCCCAATAAATTTGGCTTTTTCCAGACTTCTTGTGCTGCGAAGTTGAGATGCAGTTGAGTATTGAGTAGATTTTACAAGGAGCTGAGAGCTGCAAGGGAAGAGAAGTTTAGTGCTAATAGCACAACAGGCTGCATGCTTGCTTTTGATGCAGAAGGTTGTTGGTTCTACTCCCATAAGGGTTGAATGCTGCCGTACTGAAAGTTAAGATACTAATTTAGCCTGTTATCAGTTTGCCATCCATTTCCTATTGCAACATTACTAGCTTATTTTTAATGTAATTTAGGCAATTTATTCCATAGGGGCATCAGACACTTTATTGTTCGATGAAACCATGAAATATAAAGGTGATTGCTAGCACCAACCTCTTCATTACAGATTTATTTAACGTGGAATTATTTAGATGACTTTTTTACTACTTCAGAGATTGTGCATATTTACTGATAATGGTGGACTGTAGAATTGTGCATATTTACTGATAATAGTGGACTGTAGAAGTTTGAGTAGACTTTTATGATGGAAATGTTCTGAATTGGACAGTTTTGTTTCATTGTTTACTGGAAAAATGTTCAAAGCAATAGGAAGGTGTATCAAAGAGCACATGTATGTTTCATATGCAAGGGCCCTATGATTTGAAAACAGCCCAGAATTAATTTTTATCTGCCACGAGTAAAATGTATTTTCTTTGAATGTGGATTTTAATGTTGTTTCAGTGAATATGAGTTTCAAGGGCAGAGAAGGTTTAACGCCAAGTTTGTTTAGCAGATGTTTTAGTGTTTGTGCTGTAAAATGCAAAAATAAAACTTTCAAATGAAGTTCAAATCATCATAGAAGTAAATCAGTATGCACATTAGTGTTTATGGTAAATGGAGTGAAATAGCAAAGTAATGGATCATTGGAATGGCTGCAGGGAGGCTCCATTCGACCAGGGTTTTGTGAGGGGAAGGCGGCAAACTTAGACAGCCCCAGCTGAACCATACCTCCCAACTGTCCAGGTTTTCAAAGAATGAATAGATTTTTGCTTCTTATTTTGATTTGTTCCTCATAAAAATTGTGGTTTTCTGGCAAATCATTTAGGAATTAAGTCACTAAATAATGACACACCTAGTTTCAGACTTCATAACCTTCAGAAAAATGCATGCTAAAGTAAGACCTGTTCTATCAACTGTCCCAGTTTATAGAAGAGCATTTTTGTACTGTTTATATCTTCCCCCATTATATTTGGCCTTCTCCAGATTTATGTCCCAGTTTATACAAGAGCAATTTTTAGTACTGTTTGTTCCCCCAATATATCTGGCCTTGTCCAGATTTATTGCATTAACAGGTTGAGAGGTACATGCAAATAAATTGCTTTATAGAATTAGGCATAGTCAAACCTCTGAACTGTCCCTGATTTTGACTCAAAATGTTGCTCTTCCCCTAATGATCCCTCCGCAAAATAGCAATTTTGGAAGAAAACATGGAGGGTTTATAATTAAGAAATAACTGTAATAATCAGATTACTTTTATTTCAGAAATGCATGTAGATTATTTTATTTTGTCAGCTGCTCAAGTTAGCAGTACTAATATTAAAGTGTCCCTTCTTTGACAGGTTCCCAGCTGTATTGTTGTTGCTATTTTATATTTTTACATCACATTTTTTGGTCCATTTTTCATAAAATTGTGTTTTTTTGGCAAATTAGTGACCAATAATTAAAGACTGAAGTTAGAAAATAATGACAGACATTTGAGTTTCAGATTTCATACCATTCAGAAAAATCATACTAATGCAAGACCTCTATTAGCTTTCTAAGGTTATAAGAGCGATATTTTAAAAATTGTCCTTATTTTTGGGCCTTTGTCCCATTTCTTTGTATGGCTTTGTCCAGATTTCTTGCTCTGAGGTTGAGAGGTATGACAAATGTGTCAGGGCCATCACAAGTCAGCCAGAGACATTTCAAACTGTGACATACTTGTTACACCCCACTCCCCATGTAGTGACTCTGGATGTGTCAAGCAAGGCAAGGAGTAGTTATGCAGTGTAAATGTGCAGAGAATCCCACCCATCCAAGGTAGACACAAGTACTAGAGTGGCTTTTCATCTGTCCTTGATTTTTGCAGAATGGTCTGGTTTCTGTCATATTTTTTGTACTGTTGATTTATGCTTATTACTCAAAGTGCATGTTGCTCTGTGTTTAAGTAGCAATACTTTAATGACCATCAGGTAAGCTTGGCTGAGATTGCAAGATGCAAGTAAGCTTTAATAAGCATACTGTTAAAGAATTGTCAACATTGAAAGCCTTTCTGTTGCCATGTAGAGAATACTTAACTAGATAATGTATAAGCTTTGGGTATTGAAATGCATATGCCAGTATTTGTAATAAAGGACAGAATTACATTATTTTAAGAGTCTCATTACACTTGGAGACTTACAGTCATCTCTGCAGGCTTTAACCATAAACCGAATGCCAATCGTGTGGTCTATAACCTGTACAGTAATCCTTTTAAGCAATGTATCTTGAGCTTATTTCTTGTTTGCTTTTCATTTTTTACTTTGATCATGTTTTCCCCATGAAACAAGTAGTTGTCAGGCAGCAGGTCTTTTTGGATAAGGAACATTTTTACAAGTGGGGGCATCAGAGATTTCTACTTTCAGCATGTTACTTGTTACTTTAATAAAGTTGAATATAAATTATAATTAGAACTGCAGTGCAAGAAGTGGTTTGAGTTGAGTGCAGCTTGTTTTCTTATACTTGATTTTGACTGGCATTCCATTAATGTATTTAAAAAAAGTAATTTATTTCTTCATGCCTCACAACCTTTTTTGTTTCCATCTAGATATTAAGCTGTCATGCAGCCAATGCATTGAAATATTTTTATTCTTCTATACTTCATTTTGTCTTGATTGGACTCTCATGACAACTGTTTGGCACCCAATGCAGTATATTTAGTTTTTGTGGTTTGCTACTACAGGTGTTTGTGTGTGTGGTAGGGAATACCTCAGGCTTGAATCCTGTACCTTGTATGCAGGTTTTAAAGACCTTAATTCCCTACCCACCACCATTTGTGAAAAAAACTGCAGATTTTTGCCTCATGTTTGATCTGATCTGTTCCTCATAATATCTGTGGTTTGTAAATGTTGCAATGTTTAATATTTGATGGGGCAGTTGTAGCATTGTTGCCTCAGAGCTGCAGGTTCTCAAGTTTGCTTCTTGGCTGGGGTGCCTTCTTTGTGGGGTCTTTATCTTCTCCCTGTGTTTGTGTGGGTTTGCTTTTGTGTCCTCCCATGTTACAAAGACATGTCTGCATTATTTCTTCCTGGGCCTCTGCTGAATTTTTTTTTGTTCCAAGTCAGACTGTCCTAATTTACAAATGTTAAATAAAATTGACAGGCATTTGAATTTCAGACTTCAGGTTTCTGAATGTTTAAGTCCTTGCATATTTGATGGTGCAAGGGTAGTATTGTTGCCTCACAGCTATATGTTTTCTGGTTTGATTCTTGGCTGGGGTGCCTTCTGTGTGGAGTCTGCATCTCCTCCCTGTGTTTGTGTGGATTTGCTCTGGTGCCCTGTCATTTTACAAAGATGTGTCTGCAGTATTTCTCCCTGGGTCTCTGCTGAAAATTGTTTTTATTCTGTCAGCAGTAAAATTGACAGGCATTTGAATTTCAGACTTCATGTTCTTCAGAAAATACATAGTAACACAACCGTAACACAACCTTTTATTCTAGCAATTTTCTAATTTATAAGATGAATATTTGAAATTTGTCCCTATTTTTGGGACTGCATTCCCTCATTATTGGCTTCGTCCAGGTCTTTTGTGCTAAGGTTGACAGCTATGGCAAGAACTGAATTCACTGAATGTTTGAGGGCTGTATTCCCTCATTACTGGGTTTGTCCAGGTGTTTTGTACTAAGAGGTTGACAGCTATGGTGAGAACTGAATTCACTAAATGATAGCCATTTAAGTTTCAGTCTTCCTCTTTTACAAAGCAGCTGATTTGGCGTAGTGGTATGTTGCTCTGTTTTGCACAGGGAGCTTGGCAGTAAAATGTATGGTTCTAGCAACTTTCCAAGATTATACAAGCAATGTTTGTGTCCCTGGTTTTGGGCTTTTGACCCCAATACATTTTGGCTTTTTCCAGTTTTCTTGTGCTGCAAAGTTGAGTATTGAGTAGATTTTACAAGGAGCTGAGAGCTGCTGGGGAACAGAAGTTTAGTGCTGCTTAAGTGAAGCTGGTTTGCCTTGTTAATAGCACAACAAGTTGTGTACTTGTCTTTGACGCAGAAGGCTGTGGGTTCTACTCCCACAAGGGGTGGATGCTGCTGTACTGAGAGTGTTCACCTTGGTGAAGATACTAACTATGAGTTCGTTATCAGTTTGCCATCCATTTCCTCTTGCAATATTACTAGCTTATCATTTTTTAATGTAATATAGGCAATTTATTCCTGAGGGGCAACAGGCACTTTATTTTTCAATGAAACCATGAAATATAAAGGTGTTTGCTAGCAGCAACCTCTTCATTAGTTACAGATTTCTTTAATGTGGAATTATTTAGATGACTTTTACTTCTTCAGAGATAGTGCATATTTACTGATAATGGACTGTAGAATTGTGCATATTTACTGATAATGGACTGTAGAATTGTGCATATTTACTGATAATGGTGGACTGTAGAATTGTGCATATTTACTGATAATGGTGGACTGCGGAAGTCTGAGTAGACTTTTATGATAAATGTTCTGAACTGGGCAGTTTTGTCATTATGGGTGCATGCATTTTGTTTCATTGTTTACTGGAAAAATGTTCAAAACAAATTTAAAACGCCCTCTAACAACTGTAATATATTGTACAAGGAATATAATTTAGTACAATGAGGAAGGTGTATCAAAGAGTACATGTATGTTTCATATGCAAGGGGCCTATGATTTGAAAACAGCCCAAAATTAATCTTTATCTGCCACTGGCAAAATGTATTTTCTTTGAATGTGGGTTTCAATGCTGTTTCAATGAATGTGAGTTTCAAGAGCAGAGAAGTTTTAATGCTAAGTTTTCATTGTGAGACTGCATTGCTTTGTTTAGTAGATGACTTAGTGTTTGTGCTGTAAAATACAAAATAAAACTTTCAAATGAAGTCCAACTCATCATACAAGTAAAGCAGTATGCACATTAGTGTTTATGGTAAATGGAGTGAAATAGCCAAGTAATGGTTCATAGGAATGGCTGCAGAGGCTCCATTCAACGGTGATTTTGTCAGGGGGGAAGGGCAGCAAACTCAGACAGGCCCAGCTGAACTATACCTCCCAACTGTCCAGATTTTCAAAGAATGAATAGATTTTTGCTTCTTATTTTTGGTTTGTTCTTCATAAAATTTGTAGTTTTCTGGCAAATCATTTAGAAATTAAGTCACTAAATAATGATACACTGAGTTTCAGACTTCACAACCTTCAGAAAAATGCATGCTAAAGTAAGAACTGTTATTCTATCAACTGTCTCAATTTATACAAGCAATTTTTAGTACTGTTTATATGTTCCCCAGTATATTTGGCCTTGTTCAGATTTACTGCATTAACAGGTTGAGAGGTACATGCAAATAAATTGCTTTATAGAATTAGGCATAGCCAACCTCTCAACTGTCTCCGATTTTGGCTTAAAATGTTGCTCTTCCCCTAATAATCCCTCCATAAAATAGCAATTTTGGAAGAAAACATGGAGGGTTTACAATTAAGAAATAACTGTAATAATCAAAGTTATAGATTACTTGAAATGCATGTAGATTCTTTTATTTTGTCAGCTGCTCAAGTTAGCAGTACTAATATTAAAGTGTCCCTTCTTTGACAGGTTCCCAGCTGTATTGTGTGGCTATTTTATATTTTTGCATCACATTTGGTCCATTTTTCATAAAATTGTGTTTTTGGCAAATTAGTGACAAATCACTAAAGACTGAAGTTAGAAAATAATGGCAGACATTTGAGTTTCAGATTTTATACCCTTCAGAAAAGTCATACTAATGCAAGACCTATTCTATTATCTTTCTAAGTTTATTAGAGCAATATTTAAAATTGTCCTTATTTGTGGGCATTTGTCCCACTTCTGTGTATGGCTTTGTCCAGATTTCTTGCTCTGAGGTTGAGAGGTATGACACATGTGTCAGGGCCATCACAGTCAGCCAGAGACATTTCAAATTGTGACATACTTGTTGCACCCCACTCCACCATGTACTGACTCTGGATGTGTCCAAGCAAGGCAAGGAGTAGTTATGCAGTGTAAATGTGCAGTGTGTCCCCCATCCAAGGTAGACACAAGTACTACAGTGGCTTTTCATCTGTCCTTGATTTTGCAGAAAGGTCTGGTTTCTGTCATATTTTGTACTGTTGATTTATGCTTATTACTCAAAGTGCCTGTTGCTCTGTGTTTAAGTAGCAATGCTTTAATGACCATAATGTAAGCTTGTCTGAGATCATAAGATGCAAGTAAGCTTTAATAAGCATACTGTTAAAGAATTGCCAACATTGAAAGCCTTTCTGTTGTTGCCATGCAGAGAATACTTGACTAGATAATGTATAAGCCTTGGGTATTAAAGGACAGGATTCCATTATTTTAAAAAGCTCATTACACTTGTTGGAGACTTCTAGTCATCTCTACAGACTTTACCCGTAAACTAAACAGAATGCCAATCATGTGTGGTCCATAACCTGTACAGTAATCCTTTAAGAAATGTATCTTGAGCTTGTTTCTTGTTTGCTTTTCATTTTTTACTTCATGTTTTCCCCATGAAACAAGTAGATAGTTGTCAGGCAGCAGGTCTTTTTTGGATAAGAAACATTTTTACAAGTGGGGGCATCACAGAGATTTCTACTTTCAGCATGTTACTTGGCACTTTAATAAAGCTGAATATAAATTATAATTAGAACTGCAGTGCAAGGAGAAGTGGTTTGAGTTGAGTGCTTCTGGTTTTGCTTGTACTTGATTTTGACTGGCATTCCAGTAATGTATTTAAAAAGTAATTTATTTTTTCATGCCCCACAACCTTTTGTTTCCATCTAGATATTAAGTAAGCTGTCATGCAGCCAATGCACTGAAATATTTTTATTCTTCTACACTTATTTTTGTCTTGATTGGACTCTCATAATGATGGTTTGCTACCCAGGGCAGTGTATTTAATTAAAGTTAGTTTTTGTGGTTTTGGGCATAGCTCCTCCCTTTCTGGTTGGCCACATCCCTTCCCCTTGACCCCACCCATTCAGCTGGCTCCTGCTGCCCCCCTTTGATTTGAAGTCACCAGCCGCCATTGGGTTTCTGCCCTTTTAGTTGCCTATTGACATTTTAATAAGAGAGTTTTTATCTTTATGGGAATTACCATTATTGATTTTTTACATATTTTTTTTCCTCTTGTGTCTTGTATTTTCTTTTAATCTGGAATGCCACCAGGATGGTTTGTTTCTGGGGCTAGTTCTGGGCTTAATTCTGGTAGGTACAGCAGCCTCTCTGCAGCCATTAACATGGTTGTAGAGAGTTTCTAAGAACAATTCTGGCATAGGCTCCTGTGTTCTTGCGGTTTGGAGGGACATTGGATTTTGACACACCATCAGTGAATATCTGGTAATTTGCCTTGGAATAGTTTCGAACCCTTACTGGTTTTAATGGGATTGCGGAGTTGATTTGGATTTTGAAGGAGACAGCTTTATAATTAGACCTTACCAGGGAGGATGAGACACTGGGGGTGCAATGTTCTCACACATTTGTGAACATGAGGTCCAGTATGTTGGAGCCTCTAGTGGGTGTATTTCCTACTTCGTCAAGGGTGTTTGTATTTATGAAGCCCAGGAATCTCTGTGTTTGTAATTCTGAGGCCGTGTTGTATTCCCAGTCTATAGAGGGGTAATTAAAGTCTCCTAGGCTGATAGGTTGGATGGTAAGTGTGTCCAGTAGGTCCAAGTAGGTTGGATGGTAAGTGTGCCCAGTAGGTCCAAGTATGCATTGTGAACTTTTTGGAATATGGAGAGTGATCTACAGCTAGCTAGGATATGTACTTGATTTTGTCTGTGGTGATCTGCACTTGGAGGAGATCCAGCATGTCATCTTGTCTGACCACCCAAGAGGTATGCTTGTTATTGATGAATATCAAAACACCTCCACCTTTCTCCATTGTATATGCAGCTACGGGTCTAGAAGTGTAGAAGGCATTGCCAGGGTGCTCTCTGGCTCTTTAAATCATGTTTCTGTAATTGCACAGATATCTATATTCTCGGGTGTGAGGAGGACTTGGAGGGAGTGTAGTTCTTTATTTAGGCTCCTGAAATTTAGCAGTAACACTTTGAGGTACTGTTCAGTTGATTTGCTATGTCAGTAGATTTGCCAATATGGCATTGCATAAAAAAGGCACTATGGAGATGGGCAAAGCCTTAGCTGGTATTCAAAAGCCTAGAGGGGAAAGGTGCAGACCATCCATGGCAAAGCAATGTGGTCTATTGACCATGTTCTCCCAAGTTGGCAAATATCGGATCCCCTTAGAATGACACCAGAAAGACAGCCAGTTGTTGAAATCAATCAGTTTTGCTCATATTGTGTTATCATCCTTCGTTGTAGTAATATCATACCCCTCAAATGTCCAGATTTTTGACTCATATTTTTGGTCTATTTCTCATAAAATTTGTATTTGTTTGGATTTTTGTTGTAAATCAGTGAGAACTGAACTCAGTAAATAATGACAGTCATTTCAGTTTCAGACTTCATATTTTCTGGAAAATATATGGTAACACAAGACCTTTTATTCTAGCAACTTTTTATGTATATAAGAGCAATATTTAAAATTTGTCCTTGTTTTGGGGGATTTGCCCCCCCCCCCCATTATTTTTGGCTTTGTTCAGATTTTTTGTGTTAAGAGATTGAGACGTATGGGTAATATGCTGCTCAGTGCCAGTCTCATACCAGCCTGAGACACATAGAAGCTCCATAATGTTGCTTTTCATATAGCCCAGCGAGTGCATCTCAGGTCATTTATACCTACATGGACTATGATGGAATCATACTAGCACTAATGAGATAATGACTAAAGTGCATTGTGTAATTACACCTCTCACATAATGTGATTCTTTGCTACATTTTCTCAAGATGCCCATATCCACCAGGCCGGCTGGTGAGAAGTTAGGAAATTGCATATCCATACTGTCCAGTCCTTTGATTTGTGAGCTACAAGGGGTAGTGTATTGGGGTTAGAAGGCTATTAAGGGTGTTTTGTTTGTACAGATTAATAAGGGTGCTTTCCTGGGAGTGATTATGCTAGTCAGTACTAAATTTTAAATTTCTAGGTGTTGTCACTCAAGGCCCAACTCTCTGCTCCAAGCTTGTTGGCGCACAAGGAATTTCTACTATACTGCTGCTTCTACAGAGAAAATGTGCTTTCGAGATGTTTGCTACTGTACAGGGCACTGCTAACCCATGCAAATATGCAGACGTTATAGAAGCACAGAAAACTAGATAATGAGCCCACCAGCCAATAAAATGACTGTACTACAAATCCTTTATGCATTTCCCAACTCAGACCAGGCAAACACCTCCTGCCACATGATGAATAAATCCAGTCCTCTTATTGTAAAGACACAGTAGGAGACCCGCAAGTGCAGTGCTAACACAGACCACTTAAACAACTAGCTGGAAATCCCATGCTGAAGATAATTTTGAGAGGGTAACAGTGAGAGGAAGAGCAATTTTTTTTTTACAAAAAAATTCAGTGAAATGTACACATCTAGGCAGGAAACAAACCTGAAGACTCAGTATAACTTAAGTGCAATTTAGCAGTCAAAGGAGCTTAACTTTGCCTGGATGGCACTGGATACAAGTAAAACACTTCTGAAGTGCAAGCTAAGACAATCAGCTTTGCTGAGCTCCAGGAAAATAAGCAGGAGAAAGTATATAATATGAAGGTTTACTCAAGAACAATTCTGGTTTGCTAGGTGGGTAGTCCGTTAGTATCATGGGTCTATGGAAAACAATGGGTGGGAAGAGTGCATAAACAACTTTTGCAATAGTCTATTACAATGAAAGATGGGAGGGAGGGACTTTAAAAATCAGATAATCATGGGTGGTGGGCACAGACACAGCCTTATTAAATGGCAGCAGAGGGCTTGGAAGGTTTGGAAATTTTCAAGGAATAAGCAGGCTAGCTACACAGGCAAGCAATCAAATAAATGCAATACTGGAGCTCTTTCTTTAGCTTAATGTGTTAGTGGGGGGATGGGTCAGACACAGACTGCAAGCGGGTAAATGGCAGACTATAACTCCATAGCCTACAAGCTCTCCTCATTCTGGAGAATATACATATTTGTGCCATTACCAAAGCATGGTTTAAATCTGCAAAAAGTACTGCAGTGGGAGGTTTCAGTGCCTTCCACACATTTAGACTATCAGCTGCACTAATGGGAACAAAAGGTGGAGGAGGAGTAATAATCCATATCAGCGATAAGTGTAACTCTAAATTAGTTAAACAGAATGATGCCCTGGAATTTATCCATGTGTAAATCACTACAGACAAAGTCATGTACCATTTCCTAGCAAGCTCTAGGTCACCCTTTATGTCCCTAGAATCCCATAGATCATACCTAGATCTAAGAGATTTTAAATTACCCTGCTAAAGACTGAGAAATATACACTTCTTCATACTCACAGGCACATTTCCTGGACCTTATTAACACAAACACCCTTAACTAGATAGAGTGCACACCCGGAAGACATTCAAACAAACTGGACTTGGTACTCACCAATATGGGGGAGTGCTCAACCTCTCCCCCATGTGACACATCCTCATTGGTGAAGTCAGACCACAAAGCTGTGTTCTTCGAAATAAAAATCAACTCAGTTACCCCATCAACTCAGTTATCCCTGTAACAGGAACTATTCCAAAACAAATTACATCCTATGAAGAGATAGTTTGTCAAACTTCAATGCCCCTCCCAACCAGAGTTCATAGCAGCCTATGCAAAATTGTTCACTGAGATCCTGTACAAACATGTAAATGACTATATAGAGACTGGTATGCCTACTAGAAGTAAGCCCAAGATGAACTCTAAAAACAAACCACCCTGGTGGAATCCTAACTTCAGCAGGGTATATAACACAAAGGAAAAAAAGGATGGGTAAAATCAGGAAGGGCAACTTCCACAATGATAGAAGCTCTCAAATTAAACAAAACAGGAAACTAAGAGGACTAAGTCCAACAAGGCCTAAATTATGATGTCAAGATAGCCTCACAGGATAAAGAAAACCCTAAGGCCTTAAACAACTACGTCCAAAACATCAAAGGCAGGACAGCTCAGTGTGGTGAAATGGTGGTACCTTCACTATTAAGGGGGTCAGGTCTTGGCGGAGAGTATCCCAAGATGCCTCCTAAATAGCTTGAAACATGACCTGTCAAGACTACTTGAGTCACTTTTCAATTATAGCCTCAGAAATAGGCTTTGTATCAGAAGAATGGAGGACTGCAACAGTTATCGCACTTAACAAGAGTGGACAAAAACAAAGCCCAGAAACTACAGATGTATTAGTCTAACTAATCTAATATGCAAAGCCATGGAACAAATTATCATGGAAATGATTAACAAAGACATAAGCAACCTTGAGACACTGGACCCAACTCAGTTTGGCTTTGTCAAGGGAAGTTCAGGCCTACTAAACCTGGTGGACTTCTTTGAAAAAGTCATTAAAGCAATGAACGAGGAGAAAATAGTGCATACCGCCTAACCCTACCTGGACCTGGCTAAGACATTCAATACAATACCCCAACTTGGGTACAGTTAACAAACTCACCTAATTAGGTGTAGACCCTCCCCCCATATAACTCACTGGATTGCCAGCTGGCTCACAAACAGGACTCAGGAAATTAGGATTGGTGAGCCCACCTCCACTAAAAAATTGGTCCCTAGCAGGGTACCCCAAAGCTCCGTGCTAGGACTGCTCATATTTGGCATCTACTTCTCAGAGGGAAAGGCTAATGTTAAGGATCTTTGGCTGACCAAGTTCACAGATGACTGCAAATTGAGAGCTATCAGAGAACCACCCCCCACCCATGACACAAGTATGTTACAAGTGAGTCTAACACAGACACATGAATGGTGCCAAAGTCATAAATTAAAACTCAATGCCAAGAAATGCATTATAGTGCAATTTGGGAAAACTGTCACCCAAGATACTTACTCCATCAATACAACACTCCTAAGAGTTGACCTAGAAGTCATGGACCTGTGAACTTTTCTTGAACATAATCTTGCCTTTGACCAACATGTGGCCAAGGTAGTAAGAAAATTATTCTATGTCACCCAACTTATAAGTAAGGGCATGGCATCAAGGACAAAGGAAGTCACAGTGCCACTTTTTTTGGCCCTTATCAGACGTATTATTGAGTAAAAAGCCCTCTTCGGCATGCACCGGACCAGACATATGCAACAGATGGAACTCCCACAAAGGTTTCTTGTCAAGACAATCCAGGGTATAAAGAGATTGTCCTATATGGATCGCTTTTAAGCTCTGTCTCTATACTCAGTGTCCTACAACCTAATCTTCCTTATTCTGTAAACCTGGTGTACAAGGCATTATTGGATCCAGCTCTAATGGACCTTTAGCATGTCCACAAAATGAAGACCATCAGAACCAGTAGATTCAAGTATTTAAATTTTGCTTGTGACAAATAAGACATATTGGTGGGACAGATATGTGTCTCAGAGGATCCCCATTCTCTGAAACAGGCTCCCATCCATGAGAAGCAGCGTCCATCCCTGACCCTATTTTAAATGTTACTTTGACCAATGGATGGGAAATCAGAAATTAACCCTGGGTCTGGCCACCGAGTCTCTGACAAACAGAGGCAGACAGCAATACCCAAACTAACATACCTTACTCCCAATTTTAACCTGTATAGGTTCATAGGTTCATAGGTTCATACTAGGCTATCTGCCCTAGGGCATTTATTACCCATTTTAAATTTATTTTGCTATATATACTGTGCCTCTGTCTAACAGTGACACAGAAGAAACCTACAATCTCCCATCCACTCATCAAGATTCCTCTTGAAGAGAGTCAATGAGGGACTCTGCCTAACCTGAACTGGGATTTTATTCCAGAGTGAAGGGAGCCTCTGGGTTATGAATCTGTCCCTCCAGCATGTCCTATTTATTTCAGTGCTGAGGTTCTGGGATTTTCTGAGGTGCAGCATGTCCATTAATTCCGGGTTGGATGGGGCACAGATCGCCTCTGAACAGGCGGTATGCCACTGAGTAGAGCTGGAGTTTCTTTAACCAGGCAGCATATGGCATCTGTTTGAGCCCTTTGATCCTCTTGGTGAGGTACTTTGGGGTCTTTCCAGTTGCTGCAGGTGTCTGGTAGTACATCCCAAAAAGGGCATTTGTGTAAATTATGGGCCTGATGAAGGATGAGTCTGATCTAGATGTGAATCCTTCATGATTAGGTGGGCTATATAAAATGTTTTTCTAACCACTTTGGCCACGTGGTTGTCAAATGAGAGATTGCTATCAACTTGGGTCCCCAGGTCCCTAATACTTCTTCTGTACTTAATGGATTACCACCTATGGTGGTATTTGTAGGCACTTTTGCCAGAGGGATAACTATACACTTTTGGCAGCCATGGCTCTGGCACCAGTTGTCTGTTTCCAGTTTGCAGTCATCTCAGTCCTTCCGTGTTGTCCTGTACCTCGAGAAATATATATACGAACAAGAGGTCCCAGGACTGAGCCTTGTGGGACACCACTTGTAACTGGTTTGAGTCTGACATGGCTCCAGCAATTCTAACCATGTGGGTTCTGTCCTTGAGCCAGTTTGCAATCCATCTAGTGACATAGGGTTTATATTTAAGCTGGTGAGCTTATCTATAATGCCGTCCAGGTAGGCTGTGTGGACCACCTTCCACTCGTCATGGGGGCCTTGGTGACTGTTTCAAAGAAATCAACCAGGTTTAATAGGCAGGATCTGCCAACTGGGTAGGATCCAGTGTTTGTAGGTCCCAAATATCTTTATTATGGGGGTGATGATGATCTTTCCATAGCTTTGCAGACCAAGCTAGTCAGGCTTATGGGGGATAGTTTCCAGGGATCCGTTGAGGCACCACCTTTATGGAGAGGGACCACTGTTGGCCACTCTTTGGGCACATATCCTGTAGTAAGGCTGAGATTAAACAGTAGTTTTATGTTTGGGTTTAGCTCTTCTTGGAGTTCATGTGACACCATCTGGTCCCATTGATGCTGTGTTTTTGCTTTGGAGAGGCAGCTCTTACCTGAGCATCTGAGATGTCAGGGGCAGCACTCTGCTACCTGTCAGCTAGGATGTTGGCAATGTCTGTGGGTTTTTTGTCATTTTGGACTAATTCTGAGCATATCTGGGAATTACCACCCAGGTTCCTAACATAAACTAAAAAGCCTTGTGATTATCCTTAGTGTGCTGGCCTTAGACAATTTTATGTGTGCCTAATACTGATTAGTGATGCCTTCCTTTTTGGGATTTTGCTCTATCATTTAGTAGCTTCCTCCTTCTATTGTATAGTTTGTTTATGAGGATTGGGTCTTGGTTTTATTTGGGATCGCATGATCCATGCATTAGGATTCCACCTCAGTTTTGAGGAGTGTGAAATTTGCTTTAGACAAGTTTTTCACTGTGGTTTTCTGGGCAGGATGTGAATATCCAGTGAGATTAGTTTATGGTCTGATCTTACCAGTGAGGATACACTTCTGGTCTGGAGCATAGAGTCCCCATGTTGGTGATGATCAGGTCCAGTATGTTTTCCCTCCTGTGGGAGTGGTAACAAGTTGTTCCATAGCATTTGAGTTTATAAATTGTGTTGGAGCTAGAGTAATGCTCCCAGTCTATGTTTGGGTAGTTATAATGGTGTTTGGGGTTTGGGAGGGTGGTCTGTAGCAGGCTATAAACTGGAAGGCAGCATGGATAGTCTCTGATGCTGCCACCAACCTGGAGGTGTGGTTATCTTTGATGAATATCGATACTCCCCTCTTTTGTGGTTCGTTCAAGATAAACTTACTAACATACCTCCTCCTAATAAATGCCCATGATACATAGGGATATAATTGAGTTGGGTTGCACGGCTAGGTTTATAAATGCACTGGTGGTCATTAGCCTAGTATATATCTATGAACCTATGTCACTCTTTGTGGCTCCAAGGAAACAGATTCAACTGGAACAGCAGCATTCTGATTGGTTGTTAGACTGTTATTTGTATTCTGATTGGTTTCATTACTGTTTTTGGAATGAAATGCCTTACGAAATAATTAGTCACATTTTCATAATATTTTCTATCTTATATGACATTATTGTATTTTTCTGTGTCAAACTAGTATCAAATATATCAAGCTTGATAACTTCATTGTATAATGACCTATTATGGTGAAACTCCATATTACTGATTATCAGGTTATGCAACCTAATAGTATCAGCTTTACACTCTGTCGGTCAACCTGTTAGGGAATTTTGCCAGTCTCATCCTCATGGGAAATATTTTGATTGCAATGCATTCCGTAAAAAAGATTAAACCATATAAGAAATTCATATTTATATAGTTTTTCATAGGGTCATAGATTAGTACTAAGCTAACTGCCCTTATGAGCCATTTTAAGCCTAGCCAATTATCCCTTGGGAGACTCAAATCCTGCACCTTATGCTTGTAAGGCAAACACCTTAACCATTAGGCCACCCTCCCTCACAATTTTTACATGAACCAGAAACCATTTATTGGTCACAGAATTATCAGCTTCAACATTGACACCAAAGGGTGACTGATACTTATTTAAATAATTAAACAAATTAAAATTCTGCTAATTATTAACTTTATCAGTCTGGTAGCCATTCATCTCCTAAACTACCATACTGAGAGGAAGACATTCTGCAATATAAACTAATGTCTGTTTTTGCTAGAGCTTGAAATTTTAGAAAGAGCTCCTTGGTAATGAATGTAAAGACAGAACAGAAAGAAAATCCTTTTCATTCTCATGAATTACTCCATGTTGACTAAAAACAAGTACTGTGAAGTCAACACTACAGAAGAAATTGTCTAACCTGAAACACCCAAACTTTTCTAGCAGTTCAAAAGTTCATTAAACCAAACTGAAAAAGATGGCAAAAGATCAGCTCTCAGACTATTTTATTACAAAAACTTTTATTACAAAAACTAAGCACTTTCATCTCCAAAATAACTTGAGACTTCTTCAGAGTAAGATGATGATTGAAAACTAGCCATTAATATTAAAAAAGAATAAAAATATTGTGCCCAACTACCAGTAACATTACAGTCAGTCGTCTCAATAGAGGTAATTTCAAAATTCATTTGATATTTACACTGGCCATTAACCAGGGCTGTACAGACATTAAGTCTTAATTTCCAATTCATTTCACATTTCTCAAGCTTTTTTAATCACCTTCCCCTAGGATGCATTAAAATTCAACACACTTTCAGATCTTTAACAAAGAATGAGTTGAATGATTAATGCTAGGACAAAACTCTTACCATCTATAGAAATTCAGACGAAGCCAAATATATCCTGTATGCCATTATTTTAAGCATTTTGGAAACACTTGTGCATCTAACTACATAACTGAATAAACTACTTGAAACTTCAGCAAGGTGTCTTTATTCCTTCCATGGGGAGGGGGGCATCAAAGAGAGAGAGAGAGTCTCCTACATCTGCTAGATAAAGCAATTTTATCTGGACATACCCACCAACTTCACCCTTTTCTGCCATAGTACATACCAGCAAGCAAATTCCTGACTTTCTGATGAAGCGTTTTATTTAATGCGAAAGTGCTTACCTTGTTACTAAAATCTGGCATTTTATTTCTGTGCTATTTGTTGTCACCTGAGAAGTTTGTTGAATGTGTGCCGTGTATCAGTATCTGCACTTTTTTGAGTACTTATTTTCATTTACGAGCACTGCTCATTTACGGTAGAATGGGGTTTTTCTTAACTTCCTAAACCACTTTTTCTCAATTGCTTATTAACTTCACTAATTACAGAATTACAGGTAAGTTCTAGGCTAGTTACCCTTGAGGGTCATTTTATACCTAGCCAGTTTCTCTTTTGGTACTTGAATTAATCTATCCCATTTGGTGTTAGATTGACCTTACCCATCCCACGGTTGATAATTATATATTATCCCTAATGAGAATAACTGGGATCATACCATAGATAATTTGAGGGGACCCATTTATGAGATAAAGCATGTAGGAGCTGCCTCTGTCCATTAGTAAGTACAGGGACTGTCCTCGGGCAAATTTTCTGTTTTCCATCTATGGATCCAAGTTACAACTGAATAGGGACAGGATGAGCTTTGTTTTACATAGATTCGGAATCTGTTCCAGATCAGCGGAATCCTCTTTGAGATATACCTGTCCCTCCAAACCATTCTTTTAATGTTGCAGAAGAGGTTTAAGTCCCTAGGCTGAGTGTTTCTGATGCCATTTGACTTGATGATGTACATTAAATCCATCAGTAATGGGTTGAAGGATGCTTTGTATGCCAGCCACAGGTTACTTCTTAGCAGTCTGTAGGATACTGAATATTGTGACAGAGCTTTGAGTCAGTCCAGGTAGGGCATATTGTTTAGGCCTTGTATCCTTTTAGTAAGGTATCTCTGTGAGAACATCATTTGTTGCATGTGTCTGGACAGATACATGCCAAAGGGGGCATTATACTCAATGACTGGCCTAGAGAGGGCCCTTTATTTGTAAGCTGTGCAGTATAAAAGGACTTTTTTATGGCAATGGATGCATGTTGATCAAAAGTTAGGTCTCTATCAACACAAGTTCCCAAATCCTCATACAATTCAACCTCATCTTCCTTATTTGTAAACCTCCTCCATTGAAAAATTGCCTGATGTTAACAATATTATAAAATCTCTACACAAGTAAAATCAATGTCGTTCCAGCTTGGGAAGTAAAGTTTGCCACACAGCAACTGTGTTTAATGTCTTTTGAATCTTTTCCACTAATCAATTCTTCTACCTCAAAATGTTACTCTCTTTCTGGAAAGATGTTTTCTTGCATCTAAAAAAAATTCTGAAATACACACTCTCTTAGGTAAAAGGAATAATGTACCCTGTATCAGTGTATTCAGTTTCTATTTTTTTTTCCTTTTTCCCACCATACAGGAAAAAGAAGGGGAAAATTCTGAATTGCACAGATGATCACTGGACAATGGGCTCTAATGTGTATGTGTGTGTGTGTGTATGTGTGTGTGTGTGTGTGTGTGTGTGTGTGTGTGTGTGTGTGTGTGTGTGTATGTATATATATATATATATATATATATATATATATATATATATATATATATATACCCATACCCATTATATATTTGTCCAAAAAAACTATAAAATTAAGCCAGAAGCAAATTAAACCCACCGATGTGGTAGGCTTCGTCCCCCACAGCCCCCCTAACTAAATATACCAACTCCGAGGTTGCACTACCACAGGGGTAAGGGGCAAAGTTCAACATGATGGCCAAGTGGTTACTTACCTGGATAATAGTGATACCTGGTGGCCAAGTGATTACTTACCTGGAGTTCACAGTCAGTGTTCTGGGATGTCGGTTTTCTGATGTTGTAAGCCTTCTCGTCTTGGAATTGTGAAAATCAGTGTTGTGGTATTTCAGCCTTCCAAAGTAAACCCATATATAGATTCAAACTGACTACCAAAGCTTTAGAGAACTTAGAAACAGTACTACTTTCAACTTCAAAAAACTACCAAAAATGAACCAAAAACATTCTGGTCATGTATTAATAATCTGCTGACCCCAGGCAAAATAATTACACCCAACCCCCAAGATTCTGACCCTGATAATCCCACACTAACAGCCAATAACTTTAATTCCTTCTTCACCAATTCTATACAAACTCTAGCCAACCAACTATCTCCAGATACTTCTCAACTACCTCCAAATACCTTAATAAACACTATCCCTCCCCTTCACCTACAACCTGTATCTACCTCCTATATACAATCTCTTCTCCATAAACTAAAACCTACCACCCCTTCCGCAGACAAGCTTCCTGCTGAATTCCTGCAACTAGCAGCAAAAGCCATTGCTTACCCTCTCTCTATCCTAATAAACAGATCAATAAAAGAAGGTATTTTTCCAACAATCTGGAAGATATCACATATTATACCCCTACATAAAGGAGGCAAATCTTATGATTTCTCCAACTATCGTCCCATAGCACTTCTATCCCCCTTAGCTAAAATCATGGAAAAATGTATACATAAACAACTACTCAACCATCTCCTTCATAACAACCTTCTAGCTGACACTCAACATGGTTTCAGACCTGCTCACAGTACCACCACAGCTTTACTCTCCTTTACCAATACCATAAACTTCAACCGCAACAATAACAAACTTACATCTTCTCTTTTCATAGACCTATCAAAAGCCTTTGATATGGTTAATCATACACTTCTTCTGCACACACTAAAATCTCTGGCCCTGGATCCCTCTTCCTTAACCTGGTTTTCATCCTATCTTGAAAACCGTCAGCAAGCCGTACTTTGGAAAAACTCACTATCTGCTCTCCTCCCTATTGCTTTAGGAGTACCTCAAGGGTCTATCCTAGGCCCACTTCTATTTTCCATCTTTATTAACGACCTCCAATCATCTATCCCTAACACTACCTGCATACAATATGCAGATGATTCCACTATTATTTGCACTGCTTCTTCTCAAACCGAACTCCAGATTCAAACTCAATCATCCTTCTCAACTGTAGAACAGTGGTTCTCCAATCGCTGTCTACTCCTTAACCCTAAGAAAACTAAATTATTACTCTTTCCACCTACCCGTAAATCGACTTTGTTAAACTTCTGTATTACAGCAACTGACAACACCATAATTTCTCCTGATTCCACAACTAAACTTCTTGGTGTTATTATCGATAATAATCTTAACTATGATTGTCAAATCAACAGCACAATAAAAGCAGTTAATAAAAAAATTGGATCCCTGTACAGGATAAAGCTCTTCCTCACACCTGAAGCTAGGACAACCTTAGCCCAAACACACCTTATCTCTACTCTTCTGTATGCTTCCCCTATTTATACTAATCTATCTAAAAGTAACCTTAAGAAACTTACTACATCTTACCATAATATTGCCAGATTTGCCACCTCATCCCAATTCAGAACCCACCACTGTCTAAACCTAAAACAACTACACTGGCTGGAACTCCCTAACAAGCTCATTTTTCAACAACTTTTAATAGCACACAAGATTCTATACCAACCTTCTAAAACACCAGCTCTTAGCAACCTCTTGACTCCCTATATTAACCTGAAACAACTACGTTCCTCTGATAAACTACTTGTTAATATTACCAAAATTATTAATTCTGCAGGCAACTGCCTTTTTTCTAACTCAGTAGGTAAAATATGGAATAATCTTCCATCTGACATTTCCTCTTTGCCCACTCTTCCACTCTTTAAGAAACAACTTTTAATACATC
Source organism: Protopterus annectens (assembly GCF_019279795.1). Taxonomy (NCBI): domain Eukaryota; kingdom Metazoa; phylum Chordata; order Ceratodontiformes; family Protopteridae; genus Protopterus; species Protopterus annectens. Next base: position 1,406,282,827 of record NC_056741.1, read on the forward strand.
TTAATAACTTCTGGCTTTGCTCTTGTACCAACCCAGACTAACCTGTTTGCACCTTACTCTATCATAAACCTTTCTTAACCACTTGGATTTCCTCATCTACCTCAACTCTTCAACTGACAAATTATCCCTTTTCTGTGTAAATATTACTCTACTCACTATAATATTTCCTACCTTCTTTTTTTTGTATTGCTAGTAGTCAACCTCTAACTTAATCACTTTCTGATTTAGCATTATTTTAGTTAGTTAAGATCTATAATATATGTAATAACATTGTATATTTCCAGTTGCATAACACATTTGTACTATGTCTTTTTTGTATTTCTAAAATTGATTTTACCGCTGGAGCTTTTCTCCCCGGGCCTCCACTGAAAATGGACATAAATCCAGCTGGACTAGCCCGGTCAACAAATGTAAAATAAAATAAAATAAAAAATACACACACACACACACACACACACACACACACACACACACACACACACACACACACACACACACACACTCATATATATATTTTTTAACAGACTGGCCAACATGCCTCTCAACTGTCTCTGATTTTGCGGACTCCCTGATTTTGCCTTGTAATTTCAGTCTGTCCCTCGTAAAATTTGTGATTTTCTATTAAATCATTGAAGGCTGCAGTTCCTAAATAATAAGAAACATTTGAGTTTCAGACTTCATCATCACCCCCCTTCTCATTTTCTGCATGCTGTTGGGGTGTCAAGTCAACTGTTGCCATCTTTCTCAATTCAATGCCCCTCTCCTGCCTTCTTCAACAGTCATGCTTGAGTGTTGTAGGTCTTCTCTCACAAAATCCATCCACTTCTTTGCTGGATGCCCTCATTTCCTCTTGCTATCTTCCTGTCTGTCCCAAATTATCTTCACTACATTGTCTTCTGCTTTTCCGCACATGCTCAAAACACCATAATCTGTTCTCTCTGACCTCTCTAATTAGGTCTACTTTGGCTTCTGCTCTGATGTCCTCATTTCTTCTTCTGCCCTACATTGTACATCCTACCACTCATCTCAGACACTTAATCTCCATCACCTCTAGCATTCTCAGCTACTCTGTCTTTACTACCCAGGTTTCTGTATCATACAGTAGTACTGGTCACACCACTGTTTTGCATGCCTTACTTTTCAGTTTCTTTAGCATTCTTCTATCATGCACTACCCATGACACTCTTTGCCAGTTGGCTGTAGTCACTCTGATTCTAGCTTTGATTTCCTCATTCAGGCTTCCCTTCTCCTCAACCCAGTGGCGGCTGGTGACTTCAAATCAAAGGGGGGCTGCAGGGGACAGCTGAATGGGTGGGGTCAATGGGAAGGGGTGGCCAACTCGAAAGGGGAGGAGCTATGCTCAAAACCACAAAAACTAACTAAATACACTGCCGTGGGTGCCAAACCATCATTATGAGAGTCCAATCAAGACAAAATGAAGTGTAGAAGAATAAAAATATTTCAATGCATTGGCTGCATGACAGCTTACTTAATATCTAGATGGAAACAAAAAGGTTGTGAGGCATGAAAAATAAATTACTTTTTAAAATACATTAATGGAATGCCAGTCAAAATCAAGTATAAGAAAAACAAGCAGCACTCAACTCAAACCATTTCTTGCACTGCAGTTCTAATTATAATTTATATTCAGATTTAAGTACCAAGTAACATGCTGAAAGTAAAATCTCTGATGCCCCACTTGTAAAAATGTTCCTTATCCAAAACTGCCTGACAACTATCTACTTGTTTCATGGGGAAAAAGGATCAAAGTAAAAATGAAAAGCAAACAAGAACTAAGCTCAAGATATATTGCTTAAAAGGATTACTGTACAGGTTATGGACCACACAATTGGCATTCTGTTTAGTTTACGGGTAAAGCCTGCAGAGATGACTGGAAGTCTCCAAGTGTAATGAGCTTCTTAAAATAATGTAATCATGTCCTTTATTACAAATACTGTCATATGCATTTCAATACCCAAGGCTTATACATTATCTAGTTAAGTATTCTCTACATGGCAACAACAGAAAGGCTTTCAATGTTGGCAATTCTTTAACAGTATGCTTATTAAAGCTTACTTGCATCTTACAATCTCAGCCAAGCTTACCTGATGGTCATTAAAGTATTGCTACTTAAACACAGAGCAACAGGCACTTTGAGTAATAAGCATAAATCAACAGTACAAAAAAATATGACAGAAACCAGACCATTCTGCAAAAATCAAGGACCGATGAAAAGCCACTCTAATACTTGTGTTTACCTTGGATGGGGGGGGGAATACCCTGCACATTTACACTGCATAACTACTCCTTGCCTTGCTTTGACACATTCAGAATCACTACATTGAGTGGGGTGCAACAATCACAATTTGATATGTCTCTTGCTGACTGTGATGACCCTGACACATTTGTCATATCTCTCAACCTCAGAGCAAGAAATATGGACAAAGCCATACAAAGAAGTGGGACTAAGGCCCAAAAATAAGGACAATTTTTAAAATATTGCTCTTATAAACTTAGAAAGATAATAGAATAGGTCTTGCATTAGTATGAATTTTCTGAAAGGTACGAAATCTAAAACTCAAATGTCTTTCATTATTTTCTAACTTCAGTCTTTAATGATTTGTCACTAATTTGCCAAAAAAACACAATTTTATGAAAAATGGACCAAAAATGTGATGTAAAAATATAAAATAGCCACACAATTCAGCTGGAAACCTGTCAAAGAAGGGACACTTTAATATTAGTACTGCTAACTTGAGCAGCTGACAAAATAAAAGAAACTATATGCATTTCTGAAATAAAAGTAATCTATAACTCTGATTACAGTTATTTCTTAATTGTAAACCCTCCATGTTTTCTTCCAAAATTGCTATTTTGCGAAGGGATTATTAGGGGAAGAGCAACATTTTGAGCCAAAATTAGGGACAGTTGAGAGGTTTGGCTATGCCTAAAACTCCTTTGATACTTTAAGATCTCAAAAGGTTCTTGCCCTCATTTACAATTACCATGATGACCTCATTAACAATTTAATATTTTAAAGGATATTGTCCCTTTTTCTGATTTCTTTGTTCGTTTTTAGCCTTAGCTCATACAAATTACTTACAGTACATGGAACAAATCTACAGAAAAATTTGAATGTAAATGTTCCATTTTAATATTGCCAGACTTGTACTTTGGACCTCTCTACTTTACAAGTTAAAGACCTGTAGCTTGCTTTATTCAATTCCAGTTCCTGTTTATACCTGAACTGATACAGTAGGCATAATGTAAATGAAGCTACATAATGTTAACTTACTAGATAATATAGGGGGGGGGTCCTCTTGGCGTAGTAATTCTGGTTTCGCTCACCCCTCTTCTACACTGCCTCACTGTATTTGGCAGTTCTGTACTTTACTACCCTACCCCTTTTCTACCCACCTCACATAATTTCCTTTATTTGTCTCTATCTCCACACACCTAAGCCTATCTAATCAGAAATCTTCCTTCCTCAAGTGAAAGACATTGCCTTCCTACACAATTAGAATATCTGACCTGTAAACAATACAATTTCCTTCTCTGCCTTAACATCACTCCATTCCCACTAACTCCCTCCTCTCCTGATTGTACACTGGACATGACTGCACTGCACTCTTTATTCCCCCTATTTTAAGAGAAAAATTAAATTAAATTGTCCACTCTTCTCACTCTATTACCAATTTATTTCTATTTACAAATACCATTATTTTATAGATTTTTATGGTGCCGAGGTGCCAGCCCAACACCCATCCTTCAACAAAGGCATGCCCATTTATTCATGTCTTTTGAACGCCACTCAACTGTGGGGAGGACATGCAGACTCCACACAGAAGGCACTCCAGCCGAGAATCAAACAGGATAACCTCTTGCTGTGAGGCGACAATGTTACTGCTACACCACCGCGGCTTACAAATCTTTGTGTTAGCTACCCTCATGCAGACTTCATACATGCAAACACCCTCAGTTTAGAGCTCCTTAATGTTCTGAAAAGAACTATATCAATTGGGGAACTCCTTTAGAAAAGTTTCAAATACAAACCAAATCAGAAAGCTTAGCAAAGTCTTACACATTCTCCCTAAATGGAAAATGAAAAAACACTTATTTTCACTTATGCTTTCTAAAATTATGCATCACTTGTCACACATCTTATTCTATTCAACACTTTACCTACTCCAGTAGTCCCAGAAATATTTCTGTTATGACCACACCCTAATAAAAGTGTATTCACCTAACTAACAAGCAATAGACTTTCTAATTACATCATATTATTGTCCTAGGTATACAAAATAAGACTGAGTTAACAATTATAATCAGTGGACAATAAATCAAGTATTTAGAGTTTCTGAGGTATGGCTTTAAAGTGACATCCATCCATCAACCATCCTATATAAAGAATAACATATCTTTCTAAATAACCGACCTGGTCCTAAAGTAGGTGGGAAAACTAGGTTACTAATAAAAACAAAAAACGAAACTTTCAAAGACACTTGCATCGCTAAACATAATAAACTGCTTATCGCTGCTGTTCAAATCCCTTTGCCTGCCTACATAGTTACTTTCAAAAATAGCATGTCTTACATTCTGAAACAAAACATAAATAATAAAATTATGACATGAAATGTCAACACTGTTAGGTTAGTTTTAAAACAACCAAATTCCACATTTCCATACTGTAAATGATTTCACAGCTATTAATGCTCCCCAGTCTAATTAACCAAACCATAGACAAAATTGTAGACCTGATCGCATTATTGTCAGCATCCCACACAGAACTAAAGGTATCAGTCCTCGAACAACTTATTAAGTGACCCCTTATTGCTAAAAGATCTTAGTTCTGAGACTTCCACAGTAACTCCAACCACACTAATCTTAAGAAAGATATAAAAAATTAACTCACCTGTTGTCGTTGATTCCTGGAATTTCCACTGGCACTAGCAGCAATAAAATCCACGGTTCCACCCTGTCCACCACAGACTAGTCGTCTAATAAAATAAAATAATAAACTAAACTAAACTGTTTTGAGCCAAAAAAAAATTTAAAAATGTTTTAACTAAGCTAACAAGATGAATAGTCCAATTCCAACCAATGCCGAAAACCGACTGAATGATTCTCGCTCTTTTCCCAGCACATAAAGCCCGGGAAGAGAGCGAGAACCAATCAGCAGCATTTGCCCAGCAAGCACGTCATGACGTGCCTGCGGACGTCGCAGTCCGAGCCCCTTCCATATCTATGCGGTTTGTGAGTCAACCGCATAGATTTCTGGGAAGTTCTGGGCATCAGAATGATGCCTTCTTTGCTTCTCCGGGCTGCAATGTAAACATTGCAGCAACCCGGCAAGAATTTAGAAAAAAAAAAAAAAAACGCTGTTGCGTTTGAAGCGCCATAATAAGCAAGCGCATAATTTCGAGTCAACTCGAAATTTACGATTTTTACAGTACAAAATCAGATTTATTTTATTTTTTTAACATAAAAACTAAATAAACAACTCAGCTGTGTAGCTGAGGGGGCTGCAGTCCGGCAGACCGATGCCACGAGCCGCCCCTGCCTCAACCATCCATCCTAGATATTTGAAGTTGTTAACCTGTTTCACTATTTTCTCTTCTTTCTCAATTCTCAGCTTTTTCTGATTCCAGTATTTCCTGCCATTACAACTGCAATATATATACTCATTTTAATCCCATGTGCATTCAGTTTTGCATTCCATTCCCTTATCCTTTGCTGACGTTCTTGCTCAGAATCTGCCAGTGATGCCACATCATCAGCATACAGCAACTATGTTGATCTGTCCACTGTGACCTGTTTATTAATGTAGTCCATCACCAGTATGATCAGGTCTGGGCTTAGAGCTGCACCCTGATGCACACCGACTCCCACTGGGAACCCTTATGTAAGACTAAACACTGTTCAGTCTTTAGTCATTGGGTTCTTGTACATAGTCTGCACAATTTCTGTCAGTCTTTCTGGGACCTTGAGCCACCTCAGGCCTTCCCACATCAGCATTCTTGGGACTTTGTTGTATGCTTTCTCAAAATCTAGGAATGCCCAGTTGGACTCTGGCTTCTTCTCAACTATGTCTCACTGCAAACATTAGATTAGTTGTGCTGCATTCTGATCTGAATCTGAACTGCTCATCTCCTATTTTACTTTCTGCTTCTTGCATATTCATTTATCAATCATCCCTTCCAGAACTTTCATGCAGTGTGACAGGAGGTCAGACGTCATATCCCTTCATAAAATGCAGGCAAATGGAAAACTTAGTATTCTATCAACTTTTTAAGTATACAAGACCAATTTTTTAAAACTTGGCCTTGATTTTGGGTTTTAGTTCCCCATTATGTTTAGCTTTGTCCCTGGTTCTTCCCTGGTTCTTCCGCTAAGAGGTTTGCTAACTAATTGTTTGATTCTTGCATGAAGAGAAACAGGATCATATAGAAGAGACATAACAGACCCATATGAAGTGGTTAGCTAATTTCATTGTTTTCTGCTATAATGACTAGAATAAACTTGTCTGACGAGGTTAGTATTTACTATATTAGGACAGCATCTGCTATGGCAGCTTTATTTAGAAATGTTATCTGTGAATTTGCCACGTCATCTGTGCCTCCCACACACACTTTCTCAGAACATTACAAACTGCATGTTCAGTCTAACAGTAATGTAATACTTGCAATTGCAGATCTAAAGGAAATTTTCGACAGCAATCAGCTTTGCAGAACCTATAGGTGAATGTGTTTTGTCATCTTCCACTGCAGATAATCATGCAGCAATAATCATTATACCGTACATAGTATCAGTATGGGTTTAATTCACCAAAACAGATTCACGAATACTAGGATCCCTGCTGTATCATAGGGTCGTTCCTCCTTTCCCTAGTACTGTGTTCATGTTGGGTCTCCTAATCATATTTATTCTTGGTCTTTTTCTCTACTTGTGTATCTGACTACTAAAGGCAGATCATAGCATATCTATACAGCTAAGATCTGATATCCTTTATACATTCAGTGGTTTATTACTATACATCTCAGTACTAAGAAACTTAGCATTTCAGATGTTTGCATTGCTTATATGCTTAGCTGTTTACCTTCTACTTCTGCAGCATTTTAGCCTGCCATAATAGTGCTCATTACTGCAGTCTCTGTGACTTTCCATGAAAGCAGAAACATGCAGAAGATCAAGATTGTGCTCTTTTGTAGCTGGGTTGCCCTCTAGGAGCCACAGCTTGAAAAAACAAGAGGACATGTTACTGCTGAAAATCTTGTCAAGGACTGAGATTCAGTTATGAAACTCCAATACACACATATATAAATCCTGTGAAGCAAGTAATGATATTATCTCGATATTTACTGCTGTGATGAGTTATTACAACTTGTACTTCTCATAGCACTTTGTTTAAGCAGATTCTCTTCATTCAACACAATGTTTAGAGTGAGAACTAAAGTGAGACAGAGACAGAGAGAGAGAGAGAGATGGAAAGAGAGAGAGAACAATTCCATATTTATCTGCGGACATCTAGAATAACTTCACACATATTATAATTAGATCACAGAGAAAACGAATTATTACGTATTCCGGAGAGGTCTGCTGGCTCTGAGGTTAATCTGAGTTCTCTCATGTAAACCATAAGTAGTACTCCAGTCTCTAACTAAACCTACCTCTGCTGCCTAAAGACAGTTAAGTAGTGTGCCTCATAATTGCAGCAAGCTCACACTTTCAAAAAACAGACAACAAAAACAGGTTTATTTACCCATGTAAACTGGCAGCTAGCATTCATGAACCAAAACATTATAGACTCCCCACTTTAATTTATCAAAACATTCTTAAATGTACCTGTATGCCTACAATATACCACTCAATTTGGAAGCCTAAAACATTGATTCACTATCCAAAAATGCATATATTGTATTTAAGTGTGAATTATTGAAAAGCAGTGTACTTGTTACAAGCTCTGCCTTTTCATCAGTCACAGAATACCCGTTGCAAAACTTATACAAAGTTGATTCAAGTCATCCCTGAAAAAGATAATTTTTGAGCTAGCAAACTGGCCCAATTAAAATGAAAACAGCAAAATAATTAAATAAAAAGATCAATGTAGGAATCAAATTGAGATATGTAAGATTTAGGGAACAGCCATGTGTATTTTATCCTAACAGCCCAGAATGGCTTACTATAGTGATTTATTATTATTATCATTGTGTTGTCCACACTTATTACCAGTTCCTTTTATATGAATTATGAATTTACAGCATGTGCATTAGTCATAGGCTGTCCAAGTTTTAAGCATGAGAATGTTTAGCTAAGTTAATGATTACTTCCTAGTTGTTAAACTGCAATTATTTGTTCAACTGAGTTTAGAGATCTAATTATTTCCTGCTAGCTAAACTGTATTTTCTTCCTGATCTGTGCAGTGAATCACTTCAGTCTCCTTCCTCTGTGTTCACAGAGAAGGTTACTGAATCACTACACATCTCTTAACAGATTTCTGATCTAACATCACAGTTGCACTTGTTTAAAAAAGGCAGATCTGGCTTGATAAAACTTTGAACTTTTTTGTCACAATTCAGGACTTACTTTATTTTAGAAAAGCTGTTCCTGAGGCTGTCTGAGTAGTAGACTACTCAGACAATAAATAACTAGAGTGAAGGGTAAACTGCATTTTTTATTGCATTATAATAATGACTTACTGAAGCGAAAGGGGTATTTTACAAGGACTGCCACAAAGTATACACCTTACTGATTAAATCTTCAGAATTAGTTAGTAGAAGTCACTGAAGAGTAGTTCTTTTTACACTTCTGAACATCATCAGTGTATGTGCTAGCTAATTTACAAAGGTATTATCTAATGGCCAGGATTCACGGATATTTAGTAATACCAGTGTAAAAAAGACCCCATCACCTCTCAATATCTATTCCTCTAATCGAACAAAAATCGAACCAGTCGAACAAACAAAACTTCTAGGTGTTACAATCGATAATTCTTAAGTTCAATAAACATATAGCACTAACAATCAAAGTCCACATAAAACTTGGTGCACTCTACAGGGCAAAACCCCATCTAACCAACTATGCCAGACTAACAACAACTAGATCCCACCTCCTATCCACCCTTTTTTACTGTTCCTAAATATTTACCAACCTACATAAATCAGATATGAATAACTTTGAAACCTGTTATAATAAAATAGCCACATTTGCCTCAAACCTACCTCATAGATCACATCATTGTACCGCTCTTCACCACCTTAATTGGTTAGAACTCCGCAACTTACTATCTCTCAACCTGCTAATAACTACTCATGGATTCATCCATAAATTTGATAACTGTCCTGCTCTAACAGACCTTGTCTAACCATATACAAACCTCAGGTCCCTTAGGTTATCTGACGAATGCTCAATGTAATTAAAGCCCATAACTATCATGGTGACTCCTTATACTCTTATAAAATAGCCAAATCCTGGAATTCTCTTCCCAGCATATTCTAACCATCCCTGATACACATAAATTAAAACAACTTCTAAAGGAATATTACTCTAAACATTTGTTATGTTCCTGGACATCTCCAGGCTAATTATACACACCTGTCATTCACTTCCATAAATATGTTTTCTCTCTTCCCTCTTATAGCTTAGGGAAACTGGCTCCTATCTTCATTTGACTGTTTTTTTCTATAAAACAAGAAAAAAGAGAGAGAGTTTAATATATACATTGTCACTTTCATGATTCTTCCTCATGCCTGATTTTTTGAATTATTTTGGACTTCCTTGCTTGTATTTTTAACTCTATAAATATTACTTTGTGTTTTATCTGTATGTATTTTTGTAACTCTGTAAGTATTACTTTGTACCTTCTCTGTATGTCACTGTACAAATTATATATCTCTAAGTATTTAGAGCTTTTCTCCCCAGGTCTCTGCTGAAAATGGGCTACTGGCCCATTCGGACACTACCTGGTAATCAAATGTAAATAAATAAAATATGCTTCAGGGTGGCATATGGCTTGTGCCATATGGAAATGATACAGTGGTGAACAAAACAGGCACAGGTAACTAAAGTAGGGATATATATACACCCAAGTCGATAAATTACTATGTTTCAGGGGAAATATAAAATGCAGAATGGAATCTATGTAAGTGAAGCACAATGACATACTGAAAAGTATAACTAGAAAAGCAAAGTAGTACTCTCTAGCTCCCTTGTACAAGCCTTGAGAGAATGTATATAAGGACTGCAGCAACTGGCATGAGTAAATGCTTGTTTTGGCAAGCTGCTGCTATACACAGCAGGAGAATGATACTGAACTTCTTATTGGTTCCATCACAGGGGATGGAAAGGGGAGTACAGAAAAGTAAGAAAAGGGGGATAGCAAAATGAACACCTAGAGGGAAAGCAGGTGGGGAAACAATGACGCCCACTGCACACATTCTGGGTATTAATGAGTTAGCACAAGGGTAGAGATTAATAGGTAAAAAACACCTCCTTAGCAGCGGTATGATGCTGCCCTGAGACATCTCGATCACTTTGTTGGACATGAATGTTGAGGGGGTTCATAGGTTGGTACTAGGCTATCGGCCCTAGGGCCTATACAAGCCTAGCCATAACAATTCCCTGGCTATTTCTTCCCACACTATTTACTTTCCTGGACCCCTGTCTGGGGGGGTTGTAGACTCTAGCAACCATGGAGATGCATTATGAGAAGCTTAATGTCAGCTGCAAAGGCACTAAAAACAGCTCTAAAAATATAGGTTGAGGAAAGTAGGACAATGTTTTTTTCTCCCCTGTGGGCAAAGGTGCCCCATTTCATGTGGATAGGATAGATAGATAGATAGATAGATAGATAGATAGATAGATAGATAGATAGATAGATAGATAGATAGATAGATAGATGGATAGATGGATAGATGGATAGATGGATAGATGGATAGACAGACAGATACAGAGATAGAAAGAAAAAGAAGATGAAAGGACAGGGGTGATTGTCACTATAAGGGAGGAATGCAGAGGGATATTAGGCAGCCAGGGATACATGAACAAATGTAACAAGACAGAAACAGAGATGGTCACAGTATAATGGAGCAAGTGATACAGACAGACAGATAAATGGTTGAGGATAAGGTGGAATACAAACAGCATCCAAGCTGCCAACCAATTCAGAGGGATGTTACTCACATCCAGTAGACTGAGGTCCTAAGTCCAGTTGGACAGTGGCAGAGAACACACACATTCCCTCTGGTAAACTGATAGCATGGGCCAGCTTGTCTAGTGAGTCTGAAATATGCTATAGGTGGGGTTTGTTGTTTGGTGCCCATCATATCAACACCTGGTCCACTGCCGCCTGCACCACCTGCTTCAGCCCTGGTTGAACTGGGGCTGTTGACTGTGGTGGGCTACCTACTGATAAGGAGTCAGACCTCCCACCTTAGTGAGGTACTCCCATCCTGCTCAACCACAACAGCTGCAGCCTTGGCCTAGGCAGTTGGGGGCAGTGGCTGATGCATGTATGACTTTGAGGTGCCATTGTGACCTGCAGAAGGATGATATAAAGACAAAGGTATCATTCTGATGAGTCACAGATGGTACACAATGTAGGAGGCAAAACAGGAGCCCATTAACCCACACTGGACCATAAGTCCTGCAGCAGCTGGTAGCATCTCCTTCCCACTCTGGCCAAGATGAAAGGCACAAGGGACATACAAGCCACACACACACACAGATGTGAGGTAGATGCAGACAAAAGTGCAAAACCACAGCTACACATGTACATGCAAGTAAGCAAAAGCCTGCAATATATGATAAACTAGAATGTATATGTGCAACAGCACAGGACAGGGTCTTAATAAAGCCTTACAAAGAAAGTACACGTTCACAGTTATTTGCACTGAAGTAGAAGCAGCTATTTTACCATATCTATATGTAATTCGGCAGCAGTATGAAATGGCGACAACAAACACACATGGCCACAGCCATGCACCCTGCCCAACAAGTACCACAATGTTAAATATAGCTGCCACCAACAGCAGATACAACAGAAAGTCACACACAGCAAACAACCTGATATAGCCTGGCATCTTTTGGAGTAAACAACATTTATTAGGAACAGTGCTCTGAAAGGCAGAAAAAAGTTTGAATTTACATTAGAAAATACAGTAGAAATGGTACACACAATACGATTCTGGATGTTTTGCCTCACATTTTTTCTAACATCTGTAGATCTTCAGGGAATCATTTCCACAGGTCACTCTGTCAGAGCCTGCACTGTTCACTGGTATACAGGGATGCCAGACATCTTGAACAGCTGGTCTTCTATGTCATAGCAGGCATCCACCATACAGAATGGACCAACATAAGGTCATAGCAGCCACAACCTGAAATGACTATGCAGGAGGTACCACATTTTTTTCCTCTCTTTACGCACTAGGTAGGCGAGCTCAGTGGGACATTAGCATCAGTAGCCATAGCCATGAAAATATAGCAAACCAACTATTATGCAAAAAGCCCAGAATTTCCATATTCAAAATATTCAGAAAGATTAAGGGCTCAATTCGAGGAAAGAAAAATACTTACACAAGAAAAACTGTCAAAAGTTTCAAATAAAAATGTATATTCATTAATACAACACATTCATGAAAAACATTACATAGATGAAGAAATTTCACATTGCGTGGAAAAACAAGCTACAGAGAAAGTGTGAAAATATAAAGAGCAAAACCCAGAGATTTTTGAAAGCTATAAAAAAGAAACACAGACACTGAAAAGAAAGCAATCTGATATAGTGCAATATTTATGCAGAAGAGAAAGCCCAACTAAATTGCTACAAAAAGGCAGCTCCATCCAGCAAAGGCACCCAGATATGGAAAATTTCACAATACAAAAAAATTAGAAAACAAAGGGGGAAAGTAAAAAAAGAGGATTAGTAAGGGAGAAGTAAAATAAATATAAACTGAAATTATGGACTATCTGTAAAGCGAAGGATTTAGTGTAGAAAATCCAACACAGGGAATGTCACAGTATGATGGAACGGTGAGTCCTCTGATTAAGAAGAAACTGGTAGAGCTGGAGGCATCTGAAGACTTGCCACATGATGATACTTTGGAGCCTTCTGTAGGAGACTGGTACAAAAGTTCAGTCTAAGTTACATAGCAAAGGAAGGAGCTTGAAATAGTGACAACTCGGGAGTAAGCAATGTTGTGGAGTGATTGGCCAATGAGGTCCCGTATGAAGGAGCAGCAGATGAAGCAGGGTGCATCTGAAGAGGATATGGCACAGAAAGATTTTATGGAACTTTCTGCAGAATAACCACAGGAATTGCACAGCAAAGAAGTTGCTCTCAGTCTAGATTAGAAGAAAATGATCCAAGGGAAGAGCTGCTTAATTTAATAGAGGTAGATAGAGATATTAAGATCAATTAAATAGATTACAGAAAGCGAATAAGACCCAAAATGCCATGGTGCACAGATGTTACAATGATGCTGGCACAAAGATCAACTCACAATCCCAAGACACACTGACACTGTCTGTTTCCTTCATAGATGGTCCTACAGCCATTGCCTAAGGTGACAGTGTGCTCTCATCAACACCTACTCTAAAGAATGCAAAGTATAGGAGCTCACTAACCCTGTCTAGAGCATGTGCCTCTGTGACCAAAAGCACTGTCACCACTGCCCCTGGGACTGCAGTGGTGAACCACTATACTGCCTCAGACAAGTGTATATCTACCATATGGCAGCCTGGCCAGAGTTTTCAGTGCCACCCAATAAAACAGCCAGCCCCAGATATGCAGTTGGCTCATGATATCAATCAACAGATGTACAAGGCTACAATATGGGCACAGTCTGTAGCTACACATGCTGACTTGGACATGAATAGCATGAGGCATGGCACTGTGAAGATATTCAAAAACCAAACACTGAAAACTACTACAAAATAAGAAAAAAAAGGCTCTGAGACATCTGTGAAGATATGACCTGGCAGTGCCATTGCTTCCAGGAGGCAATGGATTCCAGCAACGATGCCGTGATAAGTCACATGAGAACTACAGTAGCACACATGACCAGCATGGCCATCATATCTCTCAACCCCTTAGAGCAAGAGATTTGGACAAAGCTATACATAAAAGTGGGACAAAGGCCCAAAAATAGAGACAAGTTTTAAATATTGATCTTACAAACTTAGAAAGTTGATAGAACAATAGGTTTTTAATTAGCATGAATTTTCTGAAGGGTATGAAGTCTGAAACTCAAATGTCTGTCATTATTTCCTAACTTCAGTCTTTAATAATTTGACACCAGTATTCCAGAAAATCACAACTGCATGAAAAATGGACCAAAAATATGAGGGAAAAAATCTGGGCATTCTGCAAAAATCTGTACAGTTGAGAGGTATGAATTGGTCATCTCCATGCAAAGAATAGCAAGTGCCACTATCAGTGCCTTACTAATAAGTATTGGTCATGACTAGGTATAGGCTCATAAGTGGGGTGAATGCATAGAGAGGCTATCACAAGGACTGCTTTCTTACACCTGTGGTAATAGTGGTTGTCACAGTCTCCCACCCCACATCAGGAGTGGCCCCAACAAATAAACACCAGGGTAGAATATCTCATTAGTGATCCAACTTCAGGTCATGTTCCACCAGTACTGTCACATGCTCAGCGGAGTATGTAGTCCTGCTATACCTGGCATTTACAGTGACTGCTGTACACAGACATGTAACAGCTCCCCCACCAGGTCCACAGTGGAAATTGTGTATGACATTGACATCACCCTTCCTTGTGATCCCTTTCTCTGCCTCCACTGAAAGCTAGCCTCCCTCATTTGGGGTATGCAGACAGCCATATGTCGATGGATACCTTTGCACTTGTGCAAATGAAAAGCTATGACTTGCACCACCCTATCTCCTGTGCAGTGTAAGTGTAGACACCTGGTGGATAATGTTTCTTGACCATACACTGCTCAGCAAGCTTTTAAATAATGTTGAATACATCATTTTGTTCTGTATGAAACAGTACTACCACTATGTACTTGTCAAGGTCTACAGTGGTATATTAGAAGTTGCTGCTTCACCTGTGCTGCCATATACTGTCCTCAATGCTGTCCGAAAAGTGGTATGACCACTGTCTGCACTCTGCATCTGCCTGGATCACCGCTAGTGAATATTGTAATCCATATTGCAACAGGTCCTACTTGTTATGGGTGCAGTGGCTACAGGAACTGCCCGCTGTGCTCCTCATAATCATATTGTGTAGCATTCAACATGGAATGATTGGGAAAACAAAGTACCTACAACTACTGGGATTAGATTTATTTGGGGTTCCATGTCATATACTGGCCCCACATAGCTGGGAAGAGGCTCGGATGGAGGAGTAAGTAAAGTACAAGATTGAAGTAAGGAATCAAATAATATAATAACAATTTTACTGAACAGGAGGTCACTGCTATGATATAAATCACACGTAGTTCTCTGTGGCAGTATAGAAACAAAATGCAATCTATGAGAGTTTATTTGCTTGAAGGTTAACTAGATAGGACCATTATGTCAATTTTGGTCATTTTCATAAAGAAGTGCTACAGTCATGCTTGCAGTGATGAGAAATGTGGCCTCTGCATCATGAAAACCTACTTATATTCTCTGTAAAGAGTCTATAGAGTTTCACTTGGGTGGAGTTCAGTCTTGGAATTAGATATGGAAGACTATAGTCATTCAGAGAGCATTCTGCAAAAAAGCGAGGAAGCTAATACAGTCAAGAGTATAAAACTGTCCTTTATTGCTTCATTTTGTTATAATGTACTATTTTAAATATTCATTCATTTGTTACCATTTAAGATCCACCCACTAAACACGTGCATCATTTCGAGAGCAGTGATCTGATTAAGTTACTTAGGGAGACTAGAACAGTATGCAAGTGGAGACTGTGGCAATCAAACCCAAGACTATGGGATAAACCTCAACAGAAGCTTATAGTACTGGTAATCTATACAGAGGTGACAGATTACAATTTTTTAATTCAACTCATGGTATATGTGTATTTCTCAGCTTTTTCAAAAAGAAATAGATGAAAAAACAAGTATTGAGCAAATGTTCTGAGGACTGTTTTGGATGATCATTGTATGGATAACCATTTCAGCTGATGTAAAAAGGGGTTTTGTATTTCAAGCAAAAGAGCAAGAGACATCTGTGATTTATATGTGATGATATCCGACACAAATGAGACTTGCAAGCCGTAACTATGAGAAAAATGTTGGAAGTAATGCTGAAGTACTGCAATGGGATGTATAGCCCATGCTGGACAATGATCAGTCACAGAGTGTAATTGTGGCAACTCGAATAGCTAAGGAAAGTAGGCCATGAACAAACAGAACCTGGGTGAGCAGTAAAGAGCAAAGAATTCCAGAAATAAAGTGATAAAAAAGCAGGAAAATTTTAAATCAAACAATGCCAAGATCTAGGCAATCTCCCAAGAAGAAATGAAAATATACAGTATAATACTCCAGAGTTGTACTTGAATACATAGGGCACGATTCATAGATGTTTGGTGTTCTATACAATGGAAATTTGTGCATGCAGCAGCAGTACTGTGTAACGTGTGGATAATTCAGAGATAGTGACATTACACAACATGAAATAGAGCACAATATGCAATGCATGTCAATCATCATATAATCATATGGAATTGAGGTATCCCATGCAAATGGGGCACCTGGTTTATGCAAATTATGACAGTAAACATGGTGGAACAATTCAGAAAGTTATAAAGCAAGCAGACTGCAGTGCACTGCAAACCTCTTCTGAACAATCAGGAATTTTGGCATATGCTATGAATATAGCAGCATCCACAAATGAACATATGATATTAACTAACATCAGTGCCAGTGCCTGGGTCTCTGTGCATCTGTGCTATGGCAAAGGGTACGAGTAGTACCTTACAGTAATGCTGTGATTTAGTCATTCAGTCATATCAAGGACTTCAGTATGGCAAGCTTGTCTGTCAAGAACTGCTTCTTTAAGTTTTTGGAAATTCATACTTATTACTTCAGTAATATTGTCCACCCGCATTAGCTGCTGCTTTGTCCTTTGCACAGATTATATTGGTTACCCTTCATAACACCTTTTGAGGACACCTATTATGGCTGCCCACAGCATTGACACTCTGCAACATTCCCCTGCCACACCTGGTCCTAATACATCTTGCCGACTCCACCTTTGCCCAGGAGGATGTGCATGCCATGCATGCAACAGGCCTGCAGTAATAACTCATTCTCCTGGTTTGTGAATTTTTCCAGTGATTACCTCTCCCAGAGAGCCATGGCAAACCCTGCACATCTGTAGGTTACACATGTCAGTGAATGGCTGTATCAGGTCATCTGTGGATATCATGCAACTATAGCCAATGCCCCCCCCCCCCAGTTAAGCAGCTGATTTTCAGGCTATGAAGTGCTGGTTCTCCTTCACAGGTGAATCATTATCTAGCGTCAGCACTGTAGAACTATTACCATTTGATGGAGGATCTTTAGCTACTGATAATAATGGTGGGGATGAGCTGGCATAGTCAGGGGGTGCAGTGTGTGTGTGTGTGTGTGTGTGTGTGTGTGTGTGTGTGTGTGTGTGTGTGTGTGTGTGTGTGTGTGTGTGTGTGTGTGTGTGTGTGTGTGTGTGTGTGTGTGTGTGTGTGTGTGTGGACACAGTCTCTATGTCTGCCTGCATGCCTGCACACACCAAGGATATACTACCATCTGAGATTGAACAAGTCACTAGGAACACTATAGATCTGGTAAGTGAGGTGGCATCCAATAGAGAGACATCTAAATCTTTTCCTAGCACTCATGGGTAGGGGGTCCACAAAGAGGGGTTGGTAATGGTGCTCATCGGAGGTATGGTCACCATCCTCCCACTGAGGTTGATGTGTCAGTAGTTACCATCTAAAGTATGTGCAGGTCCATCATGGAGGCACAGGTTAGTTCCATCACAGCCATGGCAAATATAGAAAGGGTGATCCAGGCTGTCCATGCTGACCTACAGTAATGCATGGCCCATATGTGTGATCCATTGGAAAGATTGAACCACACATTGGACCATGCAGTGTCTTCTCTGGGTTCTCTGTCAGGTATGAGGGGCTGTTCTTGTGGCTTTCCATCTGCAATGTCCTCAGATATTAGCCAACATGAGCTGTGGATGAGCAAAATCCCACTCCCACAGTGCTAGCAGTTGCATTGCAATATCAGTTGTGGATGCGTCTACACACAGAAGAGGCTGTCATTGTGGTCATGATCCTGCAGACGCATCTTCCAACATAAATTAGTCACAGTCAAGTAGCACACCAACATCTAGCCTACATCATGGTATAGCCAGTGCAACTCCTTGCAGAACCAGCTCTTGAGGACTAGGGCATACACAGGAAGATGAACCCTCCATCATCTGGAAGCTCTTGAAGACTGGGGCATAAACAAGAAGATGAAGCTTCTGCCACCTGGACTTTTCCTATAGGTAAAGGCACAGTGCTGCATCACATGTTGAGGCTGTGATCCCACCAACACACATACCACAGCCCCTTGCACATCCCACACACCCACTGAACCTGACCCTTCTACACATTAACCCCTCCAAAGCAAGTTTTCACACTAGCCACAAATATAGTTTTATTTCCTACACCTACACCTCAGCGCTCACACTTATACACTTCCCTGTGCAAGACATGCACTCCTGTACTCCTTTGTCCACCTGAGCCTGTGTCTGATGCTCAGCATGGCCAACCTATGCATGTGCAAGCACAGTCTGGAATTTTTGCATGTTTCACTTTTACCGCTGCATATCTGCCTAACTCTTGTATAGTTATGTTGTAAAGCTATGTGCGATATGCTGCCTTTTTGCTAGTGCTGTGGCATATTGTGCTTATCTCTGTCTGGCATGATCATCCCCTGCTGTTCGCTCCACCTCTGACTCCTTGTCTGTCTCAGCTGCCACTGCCCATGGTGCCTGGAACTGCAGTCCCTACAAAAGGCCACCCTGCTGTAACTGCATCTTAACTTTAGTATTATATAACACAGAACACATGCTAAGTATTTTGGCTCTCATAGTGAGGTCATACTGGAAGACACAATTGCATGTATCCAGGCAACTAAACCATTACTTCATCCATCCAAACACATTCTCTATTATGTTTCTGGTTTGCACCAAGGCATAGCTGCAACAATGGTCAGTTTGGTTATGTGTATTTCTAATTGGTGTCATAAGCCAGGGTTCCATGGCGCATCCAGCATCACCCACAAGATGCCCATGTGGGAAGTCATCCCTTGCAAACTGTTGATACAGTTCACATGCGTGTCATAGAGTGATGCCCTTTATGGTTACTGTACCTCCTTACCAGTTTACCAGCTGGTGCCTTTATTTCAATGTGGGTACAGCCTATGGCTTCCAGTACCTCAGGGAAATGAGCTATAGCATAGAAGTCCCACAAGGTTTGGCTCTCTCCTTTGGGGTATTGAACCACATATGCTCCCCCACATGCTGAATCATAGCATTGATGAGCTTATGGAGTATTCTCAAGACAGATGCAGGACATAACCACCCCCCAATGTCCCCTGTGGGATGCTGAAAAATCTCTGTAGCTAATATACATATATATATATATATATTTATATATATATATATATATATATATATATATATATGGATCTACCTTAGTAGATCGACAAGTTAAAACTAATTCACCGACACCAGAAGATCGCAAATCACTTCACACGACACCAGAAGATGTCAGTGCACAAACACCCGCGACATATACACCACCGACATCATACCAACAAACAAAACAAATCCCTATCCGAAACCCACACACACAACACACACACACCTAATCTACAAACAAACACTAACACAAACATACACAACACAACTATCTACCCTAACCCAAAACTACCCTTACCCTAAGGTCCGTCACTGTCCTCACCTCCTAACTCACTTATCCCACCCCACACCCCCTTCCCTACAGACCACCAACATCTAACCCTAACTCACTTCCTGCAGACCACCAACATCGACACTTACCTTACTCGCACCCACTAACCCTAACTCACTTATCCCACCCCTACCCCTACACACCCAACACATCACACACTTACCTTCGCACCCTATCTTCTCACTGCATACTACCACATCCTTTCCCCATGGTGTCTTCCTCCGTCGGTCTTCTGCCTTGTTGATCTTCTGGCATCGGTGAAGTGACTTGTCGATCTTCTGCCGTCGGTGAATATATATATATATATATATATATATATATATATATATATATATATGTGTGTGTGTGTGTGTGTGTGTGTGTGTGTGTGTGTGTGTGTGTGTATATATATATATATATATATATATATATGTATATATATATATATAAAGCCACTTCAAGTTTTCAAGTTCTTTTACTTATAGGAATGAAAGCACTTAGTTTGTTAAAGGTTGTTGGCTTTCACAGATTGGCGTTTTTATTGTTTTTGTGATTATTAGCAGCATAATCATCCATTCGATCATCTTTAGTCACAAATCCTTATACTTCTTTCTTTTTTCCATCTAAAATCCATTAACGGTATTCTGTCATACTCTTATTACATGCCAAGGTTGGTATCTAGATGGCATGCATCATAGAACTAAAACAAGTTCCATCACCATTTACCTTGTCATCCGCAACCAAACACAAGTCCTGAAATTGCTCTCCTATTTACTAGTAATTCTTATAGAGTAAGAATTTCTTTGTGGCACTCATACTAAAGTCTTTTTTTTTCTCAACAAAGGCAAATATATAAAAGAAAATAAAAATATTAAAAAAAAATACATTTCTCTTCCTTGAAGATATCTAGAATAGTAGGTTCTTCCTTGTTTTCTATAAATCTTCTCTTATTTAGTGTTAATATAATTCATTCTACCCTGATTTCTTTTTTCACTGCCCTTTTTTTAAATTTTCCTGTGCTGCACTGGTATAATCTAAATTTCTGCTATTATCTTTGGTCTCCATCTCTCGTTTTGATGTTTTTGCATATTTTAGTTATCTTTATGGTATTCATAGGCAGGCATGCTGACCTTAAATGGAGTAGTGCTGGAAGGTTGACTTGGCATAAAGCTAATCAGATATGTATTACGTCCAGAACAACATCACTATACCAAGCCAGTGACTGGATAGTTAATCAGTAGGGCTGTGTTACAGCGATGAGTGTCACTAAGCTAGTTCAATGAATGAGTAGCACGGCAGAGAGGGTGCATAACCAAAGTGTCTGATATAACCATCAAAGCATGCTAGCATGGCACATTCCATGCATGCCCATGTCCTGTGGAGTGTTGCATGTCTGTCAATGCAAACAGTCTATAGAAGGTTAGCATGTCAAACTACCAACCCAGTTATTCATTGACGGAGTCAGGAAAGTAGAGAATAGGAATGTAGCTAGCATAGAAAAACACACACGCATAACAGATGGGGGGGAAATGAAGGGTCAGCAGGGCAGATAGACAATAATGGCTGGGAAATGGATAGAGATAATAGGGGCAGGCAGACAAACATAAAATACAGACACAGAATGACAGGGGAAGTATATACATAAAAAGGTATAGATGGCAGTGGAAGGACATAGACTGACAGAAGGTGGGCAGCTGGTGATGTGAAGGAATGGACAGTAAACAGGGTATGAGGAATGACACAATAGGGACAATCAATATTAATTCTCTGGAAATGCATCTGCAAACACTAAAGGCAGAAAAACCCACATTGTAATGTACCCCAACAGCATAGCCACAGCTGGCTCATCTAGCGTCTGGTGCCACTTCACAGTCTTCTGTCCTTCAACTCTACATATTTGAGGAGCAAAAAAAAAAAATCTGTTCCCTGATCTTCTTTGCATGTGTCCCTCAGCTTCTAAGTTGAGAAGCAAAAAGTGAGTGAGACAGACAGAGGGAGATCTTTCCAGACTTTAAAAATGTGTTTCTGCTTTTATCAACTGTAGCAAACTACTTGCTACATTTTAAGCAAGGAGCTTGCTATAACTTAATACCACACATGAAGCGCTTATGTGCTTCAGTCCTGTCTCAGTACCACAAAAACAGTACTGACATTAATTTTTGTACGAGGATTCAGAAATGCATTGTAAAGAAGATGCATTAACAGGGTGTGCATACTTACTACTATATGGGGCCAATATACAGATGTAGGAAGGGTGAAGGGAGCTCATGCCACATAGCAGAGTGTACAAGTTGGTAGGGGGAATGGTGTGAACAGCACCCCATAAAACTTGTCTGATTGTCCTATCCCTCTGCAGGAAGGATGGAAAATGTTTTTGTGACTATCTATGCACAACATACAATTTGTCTGGATATTATTCGTGAACACTGATCTACTCTACTAATAATAACATGGAACAAATATTATCCTTCGATTGGAAGTTTTCATTCAGGAGGGGTAGAGCAACTGAACAAGGAAGCAGAAAACCAATTTAGTACTGACTTATGTACCTGTGTATTGTTTCCCTTTTGGGAAATGCAGACTGCACATGTATAAACAAAAATTAAGTCCTTTGAAGGAATGAATGTCAAAAGAAAAGTACATAAGTATTTTAACTTGTTACTAGTTATTGTTCTGCCTTTTATGTGGGCAAAACCTCAGAGAAATTTAAAAATAGGAGATTAAGAAAACAATGCTTCAAAGAAACAGTTTAAAACATTCCAATGCTGTCTTTAATTTTACAGCAATTGACAAAATGGTGGTGACGAACAGTTCAAAGGATGAGTTGCAGTCTGCACTAACATGAAAGGAAAAGTCTTGGATAATAAAACTTTGGATTTATTTTAAACGGGACTAAATGGATACTAATAGCATTTTCAGGTGATGACCTTTAAATATTTTACTTGCTTTTGATGACGTCACTATACAGAAGGCTTTAGAAACACACAATAAAATGGAGGCTTCAGATTACTTTGAAAAAGTTGGAATTTACACTGAAACCACTCTTTGTTCACTATTCCTTGGTGGTTTATATGGACTGATGTTTGTCTGGACTAAAATAAACACTTTTTCTACATCATGTTATTTATTTATTTATTTTTCTTTTTGAAAAAGAAGGTCCTGTTCTTTGGTTTGGTGAACTTTTGGCTGGAACCTATAGACTATGGTTTCTGATGATTTGGAGAACTTGGTGAGGATTGCTTATGAATCTTTTAAGATGAGACAGTTATAGCTGGAGAAGGTGGGGATTGTGTTCCTATTAGTACACACAGGTGGTGTGAGGAGGAGTCCAAGATTTTTTTGGATACCCTCCATAAATAAGCATTATGGGCATAGGCTCATGTAGAAGGCTATACTGGGTATAAGGCTGATACCTGAAATAGTTTGGCCAAGGCTGTCACCCATGCTACTGGCATCCCATGCATGGGGTAATAGTGCCATCACCAGTAAAGTGAATTGAGTCAACCCAAGCCTGATTTCCTTGACCAATGGGAGGCAGAAGTTAGACAGCAGTCAATAGTGTACATTCTCCATCTTTTAGATGAATAACCGGCTAATGCATACTACCATCCAATTTTTCATTATGCCCATTCTATCTCTCCAGTCCCTGCAAAGATTGAAAGGAATAGGGAAATGCACAGGAGCAAACTACATCACCTAAGGGAGTGCTGGGGTCAGTGTAAGTGCTGTTGTGAAAATGTATCTGTTTCCATTGTAACAGCTGTAGCCATTACAAATAATTCTGTATAGCATTTATACAGCAGTACTGTAGCTGTCAGTACTGGCATAGTTTAAGGGTACTATTATGACTGTGCAATGTTAGAGGAGCAATTCTGTAGGTCTCTTCCTGTACTGGTGGACAAGTGGCTTCTCTAGTTAAGACTTTGTGGAGTTACATTGTTAGGATGGCCATGGATTCAATCCCCCCTCCAAAAAAAAAAAGTCCTGTCGTCATGAGAGAGTACAGACTTGTGTTCCCACTAATATCTAAGCACCACTACAAGGTTCATGTGAGAAATTTTAAAGCAAGCTACTAGTTAAAAATAAGTATATTCATTCATTAATTTGTTGATTATGTTAACCTTTTAATCACCTATGGATCTTTTTCAGGTACAACTCATTAAAACCGGTCCAATTAAGTGATTTCCTTAGAGTAATGCAATTTATAGATGGTGACTGATGAACTCAAACCCAGGAGTATGGGATAAAGCTGATTTGTACTTCAGAACATTATATCTACTTTAATGTCAGACTACAGTAAAATAAATGATACAGTTACAAATTTTCATAGAAATGCCAAAACATTAATGCATATAAAGACAAAATATGGTACAGAAAAAACTAGAAATATAGAAACACATCAAGGATGAATACTTATCTTCCTTTGGAATAATTTTTTTCTTATGGAAAGTAAAAGAAAAAGCCTTAAAGGAAAAATGTGAGAAACCAGAAGGAATGCAAATAAATTAAAAACATGTTTCTTCCTTTATATTATACTATACTGGGGTATATACTGACTTCAGAGGAGTCATTAGTGTGAAAAATACATAGTTTATGACATAAAATAATACAAGATAAGCTTAGCCCATACAAGCCTAAATATTCATTAGCTTGTCAGGAAACAGAAATAAATACTCTAAAATAAATTTTATGATATTAAAATGTTCCATCAGCAACACAGGATTTTATTGTTATAGATTTATGCCATTTTATTCTTTCGAGGCCTTTTAACTGCCTGATTGGACTGTTTTACTTTTATTGCAGCACTTAGCTAATAACTTCTTTAACAAAGATTAAAAGATACAGACTGCAGACAAACAGCATTCTGCAGGCTGTCAGAACAGTAAGCAAGAATTAAGACTAAGGTGTGGCATCTCTAGTTAATGTATGCCAACTGATTTATTGTTGAATAAAGGAAGTGGGAGCATCAGGGTGAAGTGGACTTGAGCGGGTGTGATGTCTATAGTAGAAACACATTTACGTTTTGCTTTTTACGTTTATTTCTGAATTAATAGAAGGTTATGACAGTTGTTATATTTATTGGGAGTGATTCCAACATCTGGGGTACCAGTATTAAGAAGCTGTGTTTTATCAGGTGTAATTGACTATGGGGATGTGTAGCACTAGAGAATGCTGGGATTAACGGTTTAATAACTTCAGAGTGAATACAAAGTGAGTAGCCACTGTAAATAAAATTTAACTGCGTGTACTGTAGAGTGGCACAGTGATGCAGCAGTTAAAATTGGTACCTCACAGTACTTGGAATCTGTAGGTCCTCCTTTTGTCTGCATGGATGTTCACTGGTGTTCCTGGTGTTATCTCACATCCCAAAGATATATTTATAGGTGAAATGGTGATGTCTGTAGTTTTAAAGGAAAAAGTACTAGACCATTGCTGTAACAGAGAAATTACAGTGTTCTACAATGATGGAAGAGATGAATGGAGTTGTTGAAGAAACTGAATTTTGACAGTTTCACATTTAGATTATTTTGTGGAAGTACTACAGAAAGACATGAGATCTGGCTGGAGATCATATGTATAGTATTGAAGATACAGTGATTCTACAATATGCAAATGTAAACAATTTACTACAAGAAGTGACCTTATTTTATTTTAGAAGATGGCACTACAGCAAAAACAGATCAGCTAAATAAGTGGGAAAGAATGCAGGACAAATGCTTTTGTGCTTACATGATTCACTCAGTAACCCGGGAGGGTACTTCTGAAAAGTAAAACACCAATGCAAAGTTTTTGTCTTTTCGGCTTTTCCCAGTTAGGGGTCGTCACAGCGGAATTCCGGTCCGCTAATGATTAGCAGTTGATTTTTATGGTGCCGAGTTGCCAGCCCGATGCCCAACCTTCAGCGAAGGCACGCGCATTCACGCATGTCTTTCGAAGGCCACTCGACCACGGGGAGAACATGCAGACTCCACACAGAAGGCACTCCAGCCATGAATCGAACAGAAGAACCTCTTGCTGTGAGGTAACAACGCTACCGCTATACCACCGCAATGCAAAGTAATGGTATTAAATGGGGTATGTTGATGAAGAATTTCTTGTAAAAATTGTCAATGAAAAAAAGCTATACAGGACAGAAAAAAGTAAAGAGTGGGACTAGTGTTACTGGCATTCAGGTACAAGTGCAGATTGTTTATAGGTTCATAGGTTCATAGGTTTATACTAGGCTATCTGCCCTAAGGCATTTATAAGCCTAGCCCAAATTATTGTGGCTTACGCCACCCCTTATATGAAAAAATACTGTGCCCATTAGTTTGTTGTGCCTCTGTCCAGCAGTGACCCAGAGATGATTCCCGGGGTAAACCTACGATCTCCCATCCACAGGTCTAGATTTCTCTTGAACAGAGTCAGCGAGGTGCTCTGCCTCACATGGACGGGATTTTATTCCACAGCATAGGAGTCTCTGGTGATAAATCTATCCCTCCAGCACGTCCTATTTATATCCGTGCTAAGGTTTAAGTCACTTGCTCTAGTGGTTTTGGTGGATTTGGATTTTTGAGGTGGAGCATGTCCATTAATTCCGGGTTGGACATGGCCTTGTATGTCAGGCACATGTCACCTCTGAGCAGGCGGTATGCGACTGAATAGAGCTGGAGTTTCTTCAATCTGGCAGCATATGACAGATTTTGGAGTCCTTTATCCTTTTGGTGAGGAACTTTTGGGGTCTCTCCAATTGCTGCAGATGTCGGGTGAGATACATCCCGAATGGGGCATTGTACTTTCGATCATTGGTCTGATAAGTGAAGAGTACAGGGAACAATGACCTCACTAGATCTGGATGTGAATCCCTTCATGATCAGGTGGGCAATGTAGAAGGTCTTTCTAACCACTTTAGCAATGTGAGTGTCAAAGAAAGGCCACTGTCAACCTGGGTCCCCAGGTCCCTGATAACCTCTTCTGTGCTTAGTGGATTGCCACCTATATGGTAGCTTGGGGTTACCTTGTTTTTCCCGAAGGGTATGACTATACATTTTTGGCGTTTAACTTCAGGCCATGGCTCTGGCACCAGCTATCTGTTTCCGTGAGTCCCTTCTGAAGGATATCAGTGTCCGATGCACTTTCCACTATGGCCCAGTTTGCAGTCATCTGCAAACTTTGTCAACAAAGTCCTCCCATGTTGGCCTGTACTTCTGAGAAGTAGATGCCAAACAATAGGGACCAGGACCGAGCCCTGTGGGACACCACTTGTGACCGGCTTGGAGTCTGACACAGCGCCAGCAACTCTAACCCTGTGGGTTCTGTCCTTAAGCCAGTTTGCAACCCATCTTGTGACATATGGGTTTACATTTAAGCTGGTAAGTTTTTCTACAATACCCGAGTGGGGTATTGTGTGAAAGCCTTTGCAAGGTCAAGGTAGGCTGTATGGACTGCCTTTCCCTCATCAATGGCCTTGGTGACTATTTGAAGAAGTCGACCAAGTTCAAAAGGCATGATCTTCCCTTGACAAAGCCAAACTGGGTCGGGTCCAATGTCTGCAAGTCCCTATATCTTTGTTTATGAGCTCCATTATGATCCTCTCCATAGCTTTGCAGACTAGACTTGTTAAGCTTATGGGGCGGTAATTACCAGGGTCCGTAGAAGCCACCTTTGTGGAGTGGGACCACAGTTGCCGTCACGCCACTCCTTGGGCACGTATCCTGTGGTAAGGCTGAGATTAAACAGCTGCCTTATGTGCGGGTTTAATTCCTCATTTAGCTCGTGTAGCACACAGCCGGGGACACCATCGGTCCCATTGATGCTGTGTTTTTAGCTTTAGAGAGAGCAGCTTTCACCTGCGCATTTGAGATGTCCGGGAGGCTACACTCGGCTGGGATAGTTATCTCTCCTTTAGGGGAGAGGGGTGAAGTTTGCACTGAACCTGTCTGCCAGTATGTTGGCAATGTCTGTGGGTTCAGTGATTTTTGTATCATTTTGGACTAATTCTGAGCATATCTGTGAGTTTCCACCCAGGTTCCTAACATAGCTGAAAAAGGCCTTATGATTGTCCTTTGAATCCATGGCAATTTTTCTCTCAAAATTGGCCTTAGTTGATTTTATGAGTGCTCGTATTTTTTACTAATAATGATCAGGGTGACTTCCCTTTTATGGATTTTGTTCTATCATGTAATAGCTTTCTCCTCTTATTGTAAAGTTTGTTAATGGCTGGGGTCCACCAGACTGGGCGTTTGCCCTTTGTGGAAAGAGTCTTGGTTTTATTTGGGATTGCCTGATCCATGCAGTCCTGGAGGTGTTCATAGAAGGCATTTGTAAGGGCTTCCGCAGCTTGGGTTGTGGTTTCCTCTGACTCAGGGGCCTTGAAGGATACCACACCAGTCTTGAGTAGTGTGAAGTTTGCTTTAGAGAAGTTCTTCACTATGGACTTTTTGTTTGGGGTGGGGGCGGGATGTGGATTTCCAGTGAGATTAGTTTATGATCAGATCTCACCAATGAGGGATATACTTCGGTGTGGAGCATTTTGTCCCCATGTTTGTGACAATGAGATCTAGTATATTTTCTCCTCTCGTGGGAACAGTGACTAGCTGTTCCATGGCATTTGAATTTATGAACTCCAGGAACCGTTGGGCTAGAAAGTTAGGGCTTGAGTAATGTTCCCAGTCTATATTCGGGTAGTTGAAGTCACCCAATATGATGGTGTTTGGAGATACATTTATACCCTCCAGTGTCTTCAGGAAGGCTGTGTGGGGTTCCTGAGTTTGAGAGGGTGGCCTGTAGCATGCTACAATTTGTAGAGCAGTTTTGCCTATTGTTAGTTGCACCTGGATGGTTTCCGAAGCTTCATGCGTTGCCACCAACCTGGAGGTGTGAGTATCCTTTATGAATATGGATACACCCCCTCCTTTTGTGGAGTGGTCCGGGTTTTGGGGCGGGCATGATATGAGGTAAAACCTAATAGTGCGGGGTGCTCTCAGGAGCCTTGAACCAGGTTTCAGTTACAGCACAGACATCGATGTTCTCCATACTGAGAAGGGCCTCGAGTGCGTGCATTTTGAGATTTAGACTTCTGGCATTGAGCAGCATTACCCTCAATTTCTTCCCATTTTTGTTTTCTAGGGTGGTAGGTTTAGAATTTGAGCCTTGCCTAAAAAGGCACTATGGGGTGGCAAGAGCCTTAGCCAATATCCGGAATCCCAGGGGTGACAGGTGCAAGCCGTCCCTTGAAGCAGCGTGGCTTGTCAAGCATGTCATCCCAGGCAGACAGACACTGGATCCCCTTTGAATGACACCAGACATTAAGCCAATTGTTAAAGCTGATCATCTTGTCTCTATATTGTGGCATCATTCTTGGTGAAGGAAGGATACTGCTCAGGGTTAGGGTCATACCTGCCTGGGCTACATAATCAGAGAGCTCCTCTATGTCTCTTTTCATGCAGTCCAGGGAGGTGCGTCTCAGGTCGTTCACACCAGCATGGACAATGACTGTGTCATATTTGTACTTGCTGTGGGTGACCAGTGCTTGTGTTATGTGGCGGATTCTAAGCCCGATAGGCAGCTTACTGTGACCCTCTCCTTGTTCAGCCTGGTGAGTGGGGCGTCAGTGTGTCTGACTATGGAGTCACCTATGACAAGTATGTTTGGTGTTGTATTTGGCCTTAAGGGCTGTGACTGCTTTGCACACTGCTTTTGTGGTTTATGTGTTGCTTGTGGGGTGTCTTGAGGTAGCAGTTGTTTGGGTGTCTGCTTTGGAGGCCTCTGCTGTTTAGGTAAATTTTACTCAGAGCCTCCAGTATGTCTTTGTGTGTTTATGTGTTTGATTCAGTGGAGTGGTAGCATTATGTGAGGCTGGTTTTGTGGTGTGTGTAGTTGCCTTCTCCTCCTGTCTGGTCTTGCCAGTCCTGAGTTGAGAGAGCTCAGCCTCCAGTTTGGCTAAATAGCTGCATCTCTACAAGTATTTGTGTTATGTGGGAGGAGGAGAGGGTTGTCTGTGTACATGAGGCAGTTATAACATTGCCTCAAGATTCCCAGATTCACCAGCTGGACCGAGAGGAGATTGACAACTGACCTTTGGACATGCTAGAATAATATTGGGAAATCCTTAAGTGAAAACAAGGGCCAGTGGGGAGTGAGGGTGTAGTGCTTTTAATTTTTAGTGCTGACTTATATAATTGCTTTAGTGAGCAAGTGCTAGGTAACTTGAGTGCAATGTGATACAAGTAACTAAATGCAAAAGCGACAAACAGTAACTTTCTTTCAAGTGAAACAAGAAAATAAGTACAGTAAGCAATGCAGATATCACTAGTGATCCACAGAAGCTGAGAAGTTGCGTATTAGGTGAATTAGCTTCCAGGGAAATAACAAGCAAACAAACAACAAGTATATAAACAAAGCTAGATTCAGTAGGCCTGGATCTAGTCTATGCTAGAGCAAACAAGGTGAACCAATTTCAGTAAGATACAGTTCAAATATTCAGGCACTATAAACCTTTAACCAGAAAATTCCCAGCTCAGAAGGGCAGAGTCCAGCCTCTTCTCCCACAAGAGTGCAGTCCACGAACCTTCTTAATGTAAAATAACTGGCCTGAAGCCCAAGTGCCTAAACCAGAACTAATACACTTGGACACTGGGCTCTCAATCAGCAGTTCCCAACTTAGAAGGATGAAAGCTACCTGTCCTGCCACCACAGTGCTTGCCACAAACCTTCCTAATGTAAAACAACTGGTCTGAAGCCCAAGTGCTTAATCCAAAAGACTTGAATGATAGCTACACTTTAATCAAGTTACAACCAAGCAGTAATAAATACCATTGAATACTTTAGAGAATGTCTGGATTAGTGCTCAAGTTACACAAACAAAGCTAGATCCAGCAGGCCCGAATCCAGTCTATGCCACAGCAAACAAGGCGCACCAACTTCAGTAAGAAACAGTTCAGATATGCATGCACTATAAGCCTTTAACCAGAAATTCCCAGCTCAGAAGGGCAGAGTCCAGCCTCTCCTCCCACAAGAGTGCAGACCACGAACCCTCTTAATGTAAAATAACTGGCTTGAAAGCCCAAGTGCTTAAACCAGAATTAATACACTTTTAGAATAACAGACACTGAGCCCTCAATCAGCAGTTCTCAACCTAGAAGGATGTAAGCTACCTGTTCTGCCACAACAGTGCAGACCACAAACCTCTCAGTGCAAAACAACTAACTGGTCCGAAGCCCAAGTGTTTAAACCAAAAGGCTTAGAATGAGTTACACCAAGCAGTAATAAATACAATTGAGTATTTTAAGATGATGCAAAAGTAAAGAAGTAGGTAAAAACACAAGTACAGTAAAAGCAGATGAAATTTTTTTTTTTTTTTTTTTCTGAACAAGTGCTGAGATCAAAGAAACAGATTTGAGTGCTGAAACTAGAAAACTGGCTAGTTACAAGAAAAAAAAAACAAGCTAGAAGGCTTCCCTCAAACACAGAAGGGCTTGGGGGCTCAGAAGCCTACAAATAGTCTGTACCACTTAACAAGAAAGGCAGGAAATAAGCTTAATTTTTTTTTTTTTCTATTTCCCAGATGCTCTCTTTGTACACAGTAGGAGTGCCTGAAATCAGAATATGATCTCACTGCACTCAGTTGGTGAGCAAATGAGATGGGCCCAGAGGCAGGCTGAGGCGGGCAGTTTCAATGCCACTAAGATTAACACCAAAACAAAAACAAGGCGGGTGGGTGGGAATAACTGAAGAGCAGAATAACCAGTTAAAAATTCCTTCAACACTCCTTCATACACAGTTTAAATCAATTTAAATACTGTATTTTTTAAAAGAAAAAGTGCATAAAAGGTACTTAAATTCTCTTATCGTCCAGTTGAATATAACCAAGTTCTTAGCTTGCCAAGCTGAAGTTTTAAAGCAGGAATTATTTCACATGCACCAGTTTAAATATGCAAGGACAGGAAATCACTGAATGTGGCTACCCCCACACCTGTAATTACTAGCAAATAACAAAATTCAGCCAACACTAGCTTTTAGTTCAAGTTACTGAAGAGCAGAATAACCAGTTAAAAATTCCTTCAACACTCCTTCATACACAGTTTAAATCAATTTAAATACTGTATTTTTAAAAGAAAAAGTGCATAAAAAGGTACTTAAATTCTCTTATACGTCCAGTTGAATATAACCAAGTTCTTAGCTTGCCAAGCTGAAGTTTTAAAGCAGGAATTATTTCACATGCACCAGTTTAAATATGCAAGGACAGGAAATCACTGAATGTGGCTACCCCACACCTGTAATTACTAGCAAATAACAAAATTCAGCCAACACTAGCTTTTAGTTCAAGTTACTGAAGAGCAGAATAACCAGTTAAAATTCCTTCAACACTCCTTCATACACAGTTTAAATCAATTTAAATACTGTATTTTTTAAAAGAAAAAGTGCATAAAAGGTACTTAAATTCTCTTATCGTCCAGTTGAATATAACCAAGTTCTTAGCTTGCCAAGCTGAAGTTTTAAAGCAGGAATTATTTCACATGCACCAGTTTAAATATGCAAGGACAGGAAATCACTGAATGTGGCTACCCCACACCTGTAATTACTAGCAAATAACAAAATTCAGCCAACACTAGCTTTTAGTTCAAGTTACTGAAGAGCAGAATAACCAGTTAAAAATTCCTTCAACACTCCTTCATACACAGTTTAAATCAATTTAAATACTGTATTTTTAAAAGAAAAAGTGCATAAAAGGTACTTAAATTCTCTTATACGTCCAGTTGAATATAACCAAGTTCTTAGCTTGCCAAGCTGAAGTTTTAAAGCAGGAATTATTTCACATGCACCAGTTTAAATATGCAAGGACAGGAAATCACTGAATGTGGCTACCCCACACCTGTAATTACTAGCAAATAACAAAATTCAGCCAACACTAGCTTTTAGTTCAAGTTACTGAAGAGCAGAATAACCAGTTAAAATTCCTTCAACACTCCTTCATACACAGTTTAAATCAATTTAAATACTGTATTTTTTAAAAGAAAAAGTGCATAAAAGGTACTTAAATTCTCTTATCGTCCAGTTGAATATAACCAAGTTCTTAGCTTGCCAAGCTGAAGTTTTAAAGCAGGAATTATTTCACATGCACCAGTTTAAATATGCAAGGACAGGAAATCACTGAATGTGGCTACCCCCACACCTGTAATTACTAGCAAATAACAAAATTCAGCCAACACTAGCTTTTAGTTCAAGTTACTGAAGAGCAGAATAACCAGTTAAAAATTCCTTCAACACTCCTTCATACACAGTTTAAATCAATTTAAATACTGTATTTTTTAAAAGAAAAAGTGCATAAAAGGTACTTAAATTCTCTTATACGTCCAGTTGAATATAACCAAGTTCTTAGCTTGCCAAGCTGAAGTTTTAAAGCAGGAATTATTTCACATGCACCAGTTTAAATATGCAAGGACAGGAAATCACTGAATGTGGCTACCCCCACACCTGTAATTACTAGCAAATAACAAAATTCAGCCAACACTAGCTTTTAGTTCAAGTTACTGAAGAGCAGAATAACCAGTTAAAAATTCCTTCAACACTCCTTCATACACAGTTTAAATCAATTTAAATACTGTATTTTTAAAAGAAAAAGTGCATAAAAGGTACTTAAATTCTCTTATCGTCCAGTTGAATATAACCAAGTTCTTAGCTTGCCAAGCTGAAGTTTTAAAGCAGGAATTATTTCACATGCACCAGTTTAAATATGCAAGGACAGGAAATCACTGAATGTGGCTACCCCCACACCTGTAATTACTAGCAAATAACAAAATTCAGCCAACACTAGCTTTTAGTTCAAGTTACTGAAGAGCAGAATAACCAGTTAAAAATTCCTTCAACACTCCTTCATACACAGTTTAAATCAATTTAAATACTGTATTTTTAAAAGAAAAAGTGCATAAAAAGGTACTTAAATTCTCTTATACGTCCAGTTGAATATAACCAAGTTCTTAGCTTGCCAAGCTGAAGTTTTAAAGCAGGAATTATTTCACATGCACCAGTTTAAATATGCAAGGACAGGAAATCACTGAATGTGGCTACCCCACACCTGTAATTACTAGCAAATAACAAAATTCAGCCAACACTAGCTTTTAGTTCAAGTTACTGAAGAGCAGAATAACCAGTTAAAAATTCCTTCAACACTCCTTCATACACAGTTTAAATCAATTTAAATACTGTATTTTTTAAAAGAAAAAGTGCATAAAAGGTACTTAAATTCTCTTATCGTCCAGTTGAATATAACCAAGTTCTTAGCTTGCCAAGCTGAAGTTTTAAAGCAGGAATTATTTCACATGCACCAGTTTAAATATGCAAGGACAGGAAATCACTGAATGTGGCTACCCCCACACCTGTAATTACTAGCAAATAACAAAATTCAGCCAACACTAGCTTTTAGTTCAAGTTACTGAAGAGCAGAATAACCAGTTAAAAATTCCTTCAACACTCCTTCATACACAGTTTAAATCAATTTAAATACTGTATTTTTAAAAGAAAAAGTGCATAAAAGGTACTTAAATTCTCTTATACGTCCAGTTGAATATAACCAAGTTCTTAGCTTGCCAAGCTGAAGTTTTAAAGCAGGAATTATTTCACATGCACCAGTTTAAATATGCAAGGACAGGAAATCACTGAATGTGGCTACCCCCACACCTGTAATTACTAGCAAATAACAAAATTCAGCCAACACTAGCTTTTAGTTCAAGTTACTGAAGAGCAGAATAACCAGTTAAAAATTCCTTCAACACTCCTTCATACACAGTTTAAATCAATTTAAATACTGTATTTTTTAAAAGAAAAAGTGCATAAAAAGGTACTTAAATTCTCTTATACGTCCAGTTGAATATAACCAAGTTCTTAGCTTGCCAAGCTGAAGTTTTAAAGCAGGAATTATTTCACATGCACCAGTTTAAATATGCAAGGACAGGAAATCACTGAATGTGGCTACCCCCACACCTGTAATTATGTGACAACAATCTGCAGAATAAAGACATTGTACCATTATAACAACATATTATGGGTACTGTATACACAAGAGGGGTTAGGTTAACAAATAACTGGAAACATTAGAAAGAAAACTAATGAGCCTGTACAGCATATAGTTTGAAGCTATAATCTACTAATAAGCTTCGTCCTTAGGTCCTGGATTTCATTCACCCAGTCTTAAGTTACATACTCTTAAGACTCTGAGAAAGTCAATTCACCAAAAAGTACACCTTTGTTACCTCATTAATAAGACAGAGTGGGGTACCCAGTTAACAAGTTAATAAAATAAATTAAAAAAATGCTGTGTATTTAAGATGACACACAGAGTTTTGAAGGTTTCCATTAAAAATGTTCTTTAATAAAAACATTTCTCAGTATCAAGTCCAGCTAGCCTTTTGGTTTTCCTTCTAGGTACCTACAATCAACTTGTATATTCCATATGCCTGGCTCATACTATATCCAGTCTTTCTCATTAGTGGGTACAGCTACCATCTCCAGCACAATAACTTGCAGATTTAGTACTTTATGTGTGGTTAATGGATGCAGAATTATGCAGCATGCCCTTCTACTAACCCCATCATTCTTGCAGGTACTAGGGCTTTATCATGTGGTGTAAAATACACAGGGGATGCTGTTGGGCTTTTATAAGAGCTGAAGTGTTCATGCACATTTTTATGCACACAGTCATGCATGCCTGTATGCATCTCAGTTTGTACATCAAGGGGTCAGTGTGTAATTCTCATGGCCTCTACCTAGGGTTGCCAGCTGTCCGGTTTTTGACCGAACTGTCCGGTTTTCAGACAAATTGTCCAGTTAAAAAATTTAAACTCATGAAGTCCGTTTTTTTTTTGTGCCGCCAGAGGAGAGGAGAAAGTAAATGTATCCAGCTCGAGCGGGGCTGATGCGATACACTACTAGCTACTACACAACAATGAAATGCTTTTAACTTCAGTATTCCTGTTAGCTACATAGTTTAGACAGTACATACATTAACTTAAGTGGCAGTCATGTAATACAAATGGACAAATTTTATTTTCTGCTATACGGATTGTAGAGATATCACTGGAAGGCAGTACTCCACGGTTGGAAAACGGTATTTTTTTAGCTATCATTATCCTACCAACTACCAAGCAGTGACAAAAGAAATCTTATAGCAAGATTTAAAATGCTTAAGCACTCTGCCAACATTGCCCAGTGTTGCATTGTAGTACACTCAGACTGATTTTAGAACTTCACCATGCAGTGTAATACTGCTAGCAATTAACACGCCCTGATTTGTATTATCCTCATCTACTATGTTGAACCGTATTCCATGAAACAAATTGTGCATCTTGCTTTTGGGCACTTGCAGTTACCCAACATTATTTTGCTTTTACTTGATTCTGTCGCGGGACCACATTGAAAAATAAAACTATCTCTTTGCCATGTTCAGAAAATGGCAAGTGTGCTAGCTGCATGTGATTTCTTTTCCTACGTGCATCTTTCTTAGATCTAGAGGCTTGAGTCATCTTTCATTCAGTCTTATTGCCATTTTACAACTGCATAGCGGCGGTCCAGTCTGCATCTTCGTAAACTTGTATTAGAGCATTGTTGTAGGAAGTTAGCTGTGTTAACCGCAACTTTGGCGTGATATAGAAAAACATTAATGAAACTCTTTAAAGTATGTGTGCTTTTCTGAGATTATGGCGTATACTTTGAAAGTAACATAAAACATGTCACCTGTTAGAAATCCATTCATCCACAACCCCTTTATCCCATTTTTGCATATGTGACATGTAAAGAAAAGAGTGGGAGGTCAGTCGGACCCAGTACAAGATCTTAAGTACTAGCATCTGAAATATCACACTAGGGGCAGTAACACTTAGCTCAATTGACCCCCACCCAATACAGGCAGCCAAGGACTGAAACTTCCTAATCCGAAGTAAAGCGGAAAATATGTTACATCTTAACAACTGAGTACCTGTCACCCAGTACAAACAGTATTTGGCAGAACTTTCAAAATGCAAGGGAATGTTAAGATCATCATTTCTGAATGAGCAGTAAAGTGATGTTATTGACTTAAACGATCTTATGGGGTAAATCAAAACTTACAATTTTTAATAGCAAAGATAACTGCTTACATTTTTTGGATTTTTTAATCAGATTTACCACCATGTGCACAGGCTGCTAGCTCTTGACCTTTTATCTCCATGGATCATCCATAATTAGGTTTAGGAACATAGAAAATAAATAACTGGAGAAAAATGCACCATATTGACACTTTTCATCAATACTGGTACTTACATCTGCAGCAGCCTAGCAGTGCAATTAGTGCCGCCTGTGTTCTTTTCTCCCCTTTAAGTATGGCTTAAGTCATCAAAGTGGGTGGTCCCATCAGCTGATGTCACTGTGATGTTACAAAATAGGTGGGGCATGGGCGGGAGAGGGGGGTGGGAATGGGTGGAGTTATGTGTGATGTGAGGGGCGTGACTTTAGTCCAGTTTTAGCCGCAAAGAAACCTGGCAACCCTACCTCTACCAGAGTTCTTAACTGTAGCACTTCATACTTTACCCTCCACAAGAACAGAGAGTAGATCTCTGTCCAGCTCATGTACTACTAGCTGAACCCAAATTACCGGTTCAGCAGACAGCAGTCTCGCATCCTCTACTAATGGGCAGGCATAATATGATCTTGAAGGACATGATGCATTTTTCAGATAAATCAGTTTTAGGACACCATTACAGCTGGAATTATATTTGATATCTCTTCTTCATATTAACTTTTTGCCACTTGCATCTCAAAACATTTGCATAAAAATATCACAGTTTCTGTTGGAAATGAAGGAGTAGATTTCAGCATAACTAACTGTTAAACAAACCAGGAATGCCTGAAGGTAGCTCCTACCTTAAAACAAGAAAAGTAAGTAGGGGGAGAGTACTAGCACTTCCTAGCACTTTACACAAACAGAAGTTATCATTTCTCCATCACAACTCTTAGTTCTCCAGCTCAGTTCTTGATTGGTGTGTCTTCTATGTAGAGTCTGCAAGTCCTCCCTGTGTCTTGTTAGGTGTCACAGTTTCCTCCTCATCTAAAAGACATGCATTACATGCACTAGGAATCCCTCAAACTGCCTGTAGATGTGGGAGCCATGTGTATCCAGTGATGGGGTTGACATCCTGTTCAAGATTAGCTTCAAAACTGTGCACCCTTTGAGTGTTAGGATAGGGTATGCTTCATGTGTACACTGAATTCATTTAACTGGGTTACTGGAGAATTATTTTATCTATCTATCCATCCATCTATTTATCTCTCTAGCTATCCTTTTTTGAACAGGTTAGTTCTATTAGGCATTTAGCATCTTTTTGGGGGAGACCCAAAGTAGTATTTATACTACTAGGGGAAATGTGGCCAGGCCAGGCCACTTTCCCTACTCTTTTCGATAGGTACCATGGCATATTTTACATCCACCTGAACTACTACCAACTCAAGCAAATGGGGATTTGGTTTAACATGTTTTATGATGGACAGCACAATCAGGAGTGCATAGCCCCATTATTTTGCACTGCAGTGTCAGCAATTGATCTACCTGGTGTGAGAATAGACTAGCAATACTATAAAGACGGGCAACCACCAAAATCTCACCAGAGGAAAAAAATATAGAAAAAAAATGACCCAAGCTCAACAGGGTGCAACCAACACTTTAATAAAATAAAATAACAACACAATGATGAGTGCTTTTGTCATTAAACACGAGACTTCATCAGATAGTCACTTTTCATTGCTTGAAACTTTAAATACCTTTATAGTCAATCAATTAAAAACATTCCAGCTTGTTAACCCACAAGATACCTTACCAATAGTATTTAAATATATACTAATTAAGAGATTTTCAAGTTTTAAAAATTGGATCTCAATAAATGAATAAATAAACTAGAATTCACAAACCAGTATCAAATACATATAAAATAAATACAATTCATTTATTTGGATCAAATTTTTAAAACTTGAAAATCTCTTAATTAGTATATATTTAAATACAATTGATCAGGTATCTTTTGGGTTAACAAGTTGTAATTTTTTTAACTGATTGACTATGAAGGGTATTTAAAGTTTCAAGCAATGCAAAGTGACTATCTGATGAAGTCCCGTGTTTAGAGACGAAAGCACTCATGATTGTGTTGCTATTTTATTTTATTAAAGTGTCGGTTGCACCCTGTTGAGCTTGGGTCATTTTTTACTATATTTTTTTGCTCTGGTGAGAATAGAACTCACAGCCTTTTGCACTAAAAGAAAGTGTGATACTTGTTGCACCACTGACACAGCTGTTAAAATTAATGATTTTAAACATTTATCTGGGGAAGGGCATTGCTGTTCCATAACTAACCCAATTAATTACCAACAACCTTTAGAAAACACACATTTGACTGATTCTTATTAATAGCATTGCCAACAATGTCAACAGAAAGACATACTCCACATATGTATTTATTTATTTAAATATTATTACGGCTGAGAATGGATTATCATGAATACCGGACTATAGCATAATCACTGGTACCATTTAACACCAGGTACTACGGTACTTTTATAAACTTCACAGTTTTTTTTCCATTATCTTCGTTCTTTGTTAGCCCAATACCATCTAAATATACTCTTGCTGCTACACAGGCAAATCAGTCAGCAATACAGGTTTTACTGTGTTCACAGTGTGGAACATAACTGTTTTGTGTCTGGCTTCTGTTTATGAATGCCTCAGTAGAGCCCATTATCCCTCCTATTTCAGCATTTGCTTAATAATACTCAGTCTAGGGATTTAAACTTCTTCTGCAACATCAACAGAATGGTTTGGAGGGACAGGTCACAGAAGACACTGTTGCTCTGGAAAAGACTCCGTGTCTACATAGAAGAAAGTTCATCTCTGTCCATATTCAAGTGCAACATAGATTTATAGATGGGAAACAGAAAAATTACCCCAGGACTGCTCCTGTACTACTAATGGACAGAGGCAACTCATAAATGATTTATCCTGTGCTTGAGTCCTCTCAAATTATCTATGGTAAGATCCCAGTTATTTTCACTCGGGGTAATATATAATCATCAACCATGGGATGGGTAAGGTCAATCTATAACCAAATGGGATAGGTTATTTCAAGCACAAAAAGGGAAATTGGCTAGGATAAAATCACCCAGAAGAATGGCTAACCTAGTACTTACCTATGAACCTATTATGTATGACACTATTAGACTCTGTACTCTTGGTATCTTTCTGCATTCTAGTGAATATTCCCTTTTTTTACACAACTTTTTCTACCGTTTCATCCTCGTCTCAGATCACATATGAAAATGGGCTCTGCTTGAATAAAACTTTTCTATAAAAAAATGCATGTGCACCTAAAACAAAACAACCAGATCAGTTCTACTAGTCCCCTGCACTTCAGTGCTTTGTAATAAAGGGGCTAGCAAAACAGACTTGAGGAGGGGCATAACATTTGCTATGTTGTAGCATTTATCTGATGGTTGGGGGGCAATGAATACCCAAAAGACTCCCACCAATTCACTTCCTGAAAGTACAGTCCTGTGGCCAGTCATTAATCCTCAGCGAAGTTTTCATGATTGGTGTTTTAATCATAATCAGTAACACTCCTCGGTCTCACATTCTCCTATGCTTATTTATCTAGATTGTAGTCATCTGCCTGTCTGGTCCCAGCTACCCATTAATTTATTTACTTTTTTTGTATTTAGATGACTTAAGCAAGTAATAATGCCCAACAGGATAGCTAATAGACTGCCCAGGGGTACTGCTGAGGGCTTTACCATCCATGGATGTTCTGTTATTTGTCTATAATGCCCACCCTAAGGGTGATTATTGCACTTACATAATGGGATAACAGTTCAGTTAAATGTTGTATTTTTTAATTAGTATATACATATTTATATTTTTAATATAAACTATTTCTTCTGTCTAATGTTTCAAAGTTTCTGTAGCATATGTAATTGTTGTTGGAGGAACCATTTTATATTCAAAATATAAGTTGTGTAATTACTTCATATATATGTATATATATATATATATATATATATATATATATTCACACACACACACACACACACACACACACACACACACACACACACCCATACACATCCACACACACAAACACATCCACACACACAAACACATCCACACACACACACACACACACACACACACACACATTTATATATGTGTATATATATATATGTATATATATATATATATATATATATATATATATATATATATATACACATACACACACACACACACACACACACAGATACAGACAGACTCTCACAAATGCACAGAAATGTGCAGCAATTACAGCTACTTTCTTGATTGAGTACACATCAGATGTCTCATCGTGATAAAATGAATGAAAAAAAATCATATAGTGCAAGGTATTGCAACCACCTCTCATGCCACTCAACCTTCCCTGATTTTCTATCATATTTTTTTTGCTGACACATGAAACTGTTTAATTTTCTGGTAAATCATGGAGTATTATAGTCAATAAGGTTATGGCATTATAGTTTCATACTTCCTACTGCTCAGAAAGTGCATGTTGAAGGAAAACTTGTT
Organism: Protopterus annectens; assembly: GCF_019279795.1. Classification (NCBI taxonomy): domain Eukaryota; kingdom Metazoa; phylum Chordata; order Ceratodontiformes; family Protopteridae; genus Protopterus; species Protopterus annectens. Next base: position 1,406,324,355 of record NC_056741.1, read on the forward strand.
GCACTATTTGATTTTTAAGTGATTTAGGGTTATATTTACAAATTGTCCATGATTTTAGGTCTTTGCATCCCTCATTTACCATTAGTTTTTTCCAGAATTCTTGATTAAAGAAGTTGAGAAGCATATGTACCCTCATTTTTTTCTCATACACACTTGCATTATTTTTTCTTTATTTTAAACACTTATATTTTTTCACACTCACTAAACAAATGTTTTTAAGTAAGCTGTGTTTAGCGAATGGAAGGCAAAACAGCAAATTACTGTAACTGCTGCTTCATTTACTTTTTCTGCTTTGGTGTTTTTTTCTTTTAGCTACTTTTTTAAAAATGTTATACTTGCTAAACAGCAAAGCCACATTTAAACAGCATAAAAAAAGAAAGTGTCTCTTTGCATTTTTTCAGACTGTGTTTCATGGCAGCTTAATATACTGCCATGAAGCAGCAGACATTTTGTTTAATCAGACAATACTTGTAAATTAATACCCTATTGGAGAACAGTCATTCTTCGATAGGTTATCATTGCACATTTTTGCTCATTATTTAAAATAGTATAATCTTATTATAACTGCTATATATGCACTATGCCTTGTGATTTTCATTAACTCTCCCAGTCTGTACATAAAAAATAAAAATCATCTTGTTATGTTAAATAGGTTTAAGCTTGGCCGTGAACTAACCTAGTATTATTGTGTATCAAAATCCATAACCTACACCCAAGGCTATGCCTCATTTCTTTGAGACCCACATGCAGGTGTGATTGTTCCAACCATCAAGCCACTTTTATAAATGCAGCAATCCCATATTATCTTTTGAGTACAAAAAAAACACTTAGTTCACACATCTCTGGCTATAATCCTCCTCCTTACCTGCACAAAAGTGTAATGAGTTTGATTCCAGTCTCCCTAAAAAATCCTATAGTATCACCAGATTGACTAAGACATTATTTCTACTGTTCACTTTCATGTAAAGTGTTGCTGACTTTTGGGCAAAACACATATGCACACCCAAACCCACACACCATTGCAAGAGTAGAAGGCTGCAGGTTCCAGTCCCATGGCAGCTGCCTGGATTTACTTTCTAGTGCTGACACATTCATACAGCACTAGGAGGGAACAGCGTACCCTCTGATGAGATGCCAAATCAAGGTCCCCTCTGCTTAGCCAGCGACATCCCAGATGGATAAAAAAGATATCTCCTCATTTTTGGAAGAGAAGAGGAGGATTAAAGCCTTCCTTATTCAGCATAAATAGGTTCATAGGTTCATACTAGGCTATCTGCCCAAGGGCATTTATAAGCCTAGCCCATAGTTTTGTGGCTTACGCCACCCCTTTAGTTTGGAGAAACTATGCCCATTATTTTACTGTGCCTCTGTCGAGCAGTGACACTGAGGTAACCCCTGGGGTGTATCTGCGGTCTCCCATCCATTGGTCAAGATTCCTCTTGAACAAGGCCAGCGAGGTGCTCTGCCTCACATAAACCGGGATTTTGTTCCATAGCATAGGGAGTCTTTGGGTGATGAATCTATCCCTCCAACACGTCCTATTAATAACCGTGTTGAGGTTTAAGTCTCCCGCCCTTGTGGCTCTGAGGGATCTAGATTTTTTGAGATGAAGCATGTTCATCAGCTCTGGGTTTGACATGGCCTTGTATGTCAGGCATAGGTCACCTCTGAGCAAGCGGTAAGCAACTGAATATAGCTGGAGTTCTTTCAGTCGGGCAGCATAAGATAGATTTTTGAGACCCTTTATCCTTTTGGTGAGGAACTTTTGTGGCCTCTCCAGCTGCTGCAAGTGTCGGGTCAGATACATTCCGAATGGGGCATTGTACTCGATCATTGGTCTGATGAGTGATGAGTATAGGGAGACTATGACTTCCCTTGATCTAGATGTGAATCCCTTCATGATAAGGTGGGCAATGTAGAAGGTCTTCCTAACTACTTTAGCAATATGAGTGTCGAATGAAAGGCTACTGTCAACCTGGGTTCCCAGGTCCCTGATAACTTCTTCTGTGATCAGGGATTGCCACCTATATGGTAGCTAGGGTAACCTTATTTTTCCCGAAGGGTATGACTATGCATTTCTTGGCATTTAACTTTAGGCCATGGCTTTGGCACCAGTTATCCGTTTCTGTGAGACCCTTCTGAAGGATATCTGTGTCGGATGTGTTTTCAACTACGGTGCCCAGTTTGCAGTCATCTGCAAACTTTGTCAGCCATAACCCTCCTGTGGTTGCTTGTACTTCAGAAAAGTAGATGCCAAACAAGAGTAGGCCCAGGACTGAGCCCTGTGGGACACCACTTGTGACAGGCTTTGAGTCTGACATGGCGCCAGCAACTCTGACCCTGTGGGTTCTGTCACTCAGCCAGTTTGCAACCCATCTTGTAATGTATGGGTTTACATTTAAGTTGATGAGTTTTTCAATGATACCCGAGTGGGGTATTGTATCGAAAGCCTTCGCCAGGTCTAGGTAGGCTGTATGGACTGCCTTACCCTCGTCATTGGCCTTGGTGACTGTTTCGAAAAAGTCAACCAAGTTTAAAAGGCATGATCTGCCTTTGACAAAGCCAAACTGGGTTGGATCCAAGGTCTGCAAATTCCCTATGTCTTTATTTATGAGATCCATTATGATCCGCTACCTTGGGTCTCCCCTGAAAAAATTATACTTGTTGGGATCAATGTGGTCTACAAAATTAAATAAATTAGTAACTAAATGTGATCACTAGACAAGTAAATCCTACCACCACAATCAAGTCATCAGCTGTCCATATTTAAATGTGTTCACAGGATATGATACTGGTGTTCAGGTACCTTAGCTGATTGCATTATAACAAAACATAGGTTCATAGGTAGGTACTAGGCTACCTGCCTGAGAGCATTTATAAGCCTAGCCAGAGTGTGTCGGCTTTCACCTCCCCATTGATTAATTAACTGATCCTCTGTCAAGCAGAGCCAATGAAGTGATCCCAGGGGTGTATTTTATGTTACCCATCCACTCGTCAAGGTTTCTCTTGAAGAGTGTTAGTGAGGGGCTCTGCCTGATGTAATCTGGAATTTTGTTCCAAAGCATGGGGAGTCTCTGTGACAGGAATCTATCCCTCCAGTATGTTCTATTTATTGTTGTGGCAAGGTTTAGCTCACTAGAGCATGTGGCTCGCAGTGGCTTGGATTTCTTTAGATGGAGCATGTCCATCAATTCTGAGTTGGACATATCTTTGTAAGTCAGACTGAGAGCACCTCTGAGTAAGCGATATGCCATTGAGTACAGCCGGAGTTTTTTCAGTCGGGCTGCATAGGACATATGGTTGAGGACAGTAATCCTCTTGGTATGGTACTTTTGTGGTCTTTCCAGCTGTTGGAAGTGTCTTGTGAGGTACATCCCAAATGGGGCATTGTACTCTATGATGGGTCTAATGAGTGACGAGTAGAGGGGCACTATAACCTCTTTATTTCTAGATGTGAACCCTTTAGTAATTAGATGGGCCACATAGAAGGATTTCCCAACTACTTTGGAAATATGATTGTCAAAGGAGAGATTACTATCTACCTGGGTCCCCAGATCTCTTATTACCTCTTCTGTATTAAGGGGGATGCCACCTATGTGGTAATTTGTGGGTGTTTTGTTTTTCCCAAATGGGATGACTATGCATTTTTTGGCATTTAGCTTGAGGCCATGACTTTGACACCAGGTGTCCGTCTCAGAAAGGCCCTTTTGGAGGATGTCTGTGTCAGCCGGAGAGTCAATTATGGTTCCCAGTTTGCGGTTATCGGTGAACTTGGTTAGCCATAGTCCTCCTATGTCTGCCTGTACTTCTCAGAAGTATATGCCGAACAGTAGGGGTCTCAGGACCGAGCCTTGTGGGACACCACTTGTGACTGGTTTAGAGTCAGACCTGGAGCCCACTATTCTTATCGTGTGAGTTCTGTCTGTAAGCCAGTTGGCAACTCATCTCGTGACGTAGGGGTTTATGTTCAGGCTGGTGAGTTCTTCTGTAATACCTGAGTGGGGAATGGTGTTGAAAGCCTTGGCGAGGTCAAGGTAGGCTGTGTGAACCACCTTTCCCTCGTCTATGGCCTTGGTGACTGTCTCAAAGAAGTCAACCAGGTTTAGTAGGCATGATTTGCTCTTAACAAAGCCGAACTGGGTCAGGTCAAGTGTTTGGAGGTTCCCAATGTCTTTGTTAATGAGTTCCATGATGATGCGCTCCATAGCCTTGCAGACCAGGCTAGTCAGGCTTATGGGGCAATAGTTACCAGGGTCAGTTGTGGCCCCTCCTTTGTGGAGAGGAATAACTATTGCTGTGCGCCATTCTATGGGCATGTAGCCTGTGGAGAGGCTGAGGTTGAACAGTGTGTTTAGGTGAGGGGTAAGTTTGTTCTGTAGTTCGTGCAAGACGCAGCCTGGGACACCATCTGGTCTCATTGACGCTGTGTGTTTGGTTTTTGAAAGGGCTGTTTTCACCTGTGCGTCTGTGATTTTTGGGACACTACACTTTTCCAGTATTGTTGTGGGCCCTTTTGGAGGGGAGAGGGGGGTGAAGTTTGGACTGAATCTATCTGCCAGGATGTTGGCAATATCAGTAGGTTCAGTATATTTTGTGCTATTTTGCACTAGTTCAGTGCATATCTGCGAGTTGGCACTTAGATTCTTAACATAGCTAAAGAAGGCTTTGTAGTTATCTTTTGAATCCTTGGCTATTTTTCTTTTGAAGTTAGCCTTAGATGATTTCATGAGGGGCCTTAGTTTCTTACTGATACTGATCAGGATGTCTTTCCTTCTTGGGATTTGCTTTTTTTCTGAACTAGTTTCCTCCTTCTATTGTATAGCCTGTTTATTGCAGGGGTCCACCAAACTGGTTTCCTTCTCTTAGAGGAGTGAGTCTTGGTTTTGCTAGGGATGGCATGATCCATGCATCCTTGTAGGTGCTCATAGAGTGCATTTGTAAAGGTTTCTGCATCTTGGGCAGCATTATCCTTTAGCGTGGGGGCTGTGAAACTTACCTCCTCTGTCTTAAGTAAGGTGAAGTTTGCTTTAGAAAAGTTTTTTACTGTGGTTTTCTTAGTTGGGGATGGTGGTGGGGTGTGGACATCCAGAGTGATTAGTTTATGGTCTGATTTAACCAGTGACGGGTTGACCTCCGGTGTGGAACACCTGTCACCCATGTTGGTGATGACCAGGTCCAACATGTTTTCACCTCTGGTAGGGGAGTTTACCAGCTGATCCTGGGTATTTGAGATGATGAATTCCAGGAAGTGCTGGGCCTGGGAATTTGTACTCGAGTAGTTTTCCCAGTGAATGGTAGGGAAATTGAAATAGCCCAATACCAGGGTGTTCGGTAGGACCTTCATGTTTTCCAGTGTCTCCAGAAAGGCGGAGTGGTGGTCCTGGGTCATGGAGGGTGATCTGTAGCAGGCCACAATTTGCATTGCAGATTTGCCCGATGTTAGTCGAAGATGGATGATCTCAGAGGTATCATGCTGCTCCGCTAACCTGGAGGTGTAGGTATCCTTGATGAATATGGATACACCCCCTCCTTTTGTGTTTCGGTCTGGGTTCTGTGGCCGAAACGTGTGGTATGAGTTGTAGCCTGGTAGTGCTGGGGTGCTCTCTGGAGCCTTGAACCAGATTTCAGTTAATGCACAGATGTTGACATTCTCCATACTGAGGAGTGCTTCAAGTGTGTGCATTTTGAGATTTAAACTCCTGGCGTTGAGTAGCATAACCCTCAGTTTTTTTGTTAATTGTGTTGTTTACGGAGGTGGGTTTGACTTTTGAGCCTTGCCTAAAAAAGGCACTATGGGGGCAGCAAGAGCCTTGGCCAGTATTCAAAAGCCTAGGGGTGACAGGTGCAAGCTATTTCTTGTGAAGCAACATGACTTGTCGAGCATGTCGTCCCAGGCTGACAGACACTGGATCCCCTTTGAATGACACCAGAAGCTTAGCCAATTGATGAAATTGATCATTTTTTCTTAATACTGAGGTATCATTCTTGGTGAGGGCAGGATGCTACTCAGGGTCAGGGTCATAGCAGCCAGGGCTGCATGATCAGAGAGCTCTTCCTTGTCTCTTTTCATGTAGCCCAGGGAGGTACGTCTCAGGTCATTCACACCAACATGAACAATGACAGAGTCATATATGTACTTGTTCTGGAGTGACCTGAGTGCTTGTGTTATGTGGTTGATTCTGGCTCCCGACAGGCAGCTAACAGTAACCTTCTGCTTGTCCAGCCTAGTGAGTGGGACATCAGTGTGTCTGACTATAGAGTCACCTATTACTAGTGTGTTAGGTATGTTATTTTGCCTTAAGGGCTGTGATTGTGTGGCACACTGATTTTGTGTTTTATGTGTTGTCTGGTTTATGACGGGAAGTGCAGGTTGTTTGTGTGTCTGCTTTGGAGGTCTCTGATGCTTTTGCAGGTTTTTATTTAGAGCCTCCAAGTATGATTTTGTGTATTTATGTGTATTTTTTGCCAGTGCTGTTTTAGTAGGTCTGTGTGCGGCTGGAGGTGTGGTGCAAGTGTTAACCTTCTCCTCTTGACTGTCTGTTCCAGTCTTGGGTGGAGACAGCTTAGCTTCCAGTTTGACTGTATAATTGCATCTCTCGCATATGTTAGTGTTTTGTGGTAGGAAGAGAGGGTTGTCTGTGTACATGAGGCAGTTGTAACATTGTCTCAGGATACCCAGATTCACCAGCTGGACTGGAGAGTGCACCTGAAGTTGCCCTTTGGTCATGCCTGAATAATAGGGTGAGCTGCTTAGTCGCTTGGTTGGTGAGGGCTGAATGAAGAGCCTTGCCCTGCTGGGCAATCACTGTGTCAGGGTATATTAGTGCTTGCTATTAGGTCTGAGCAAGTGCTGGGCTGTAAGATGCTTTTTGAGTGCTTAGGTTGAAAGATAGACTAGTTTCAAGGGAAAAACTGAAGAGGAGACTTAGTGGAGCCAGGAATAATTTAACTGTAGCTAACCGGCACTGCCTGGTGCGCAAAACCATGCAAATGCAATTTTTATAGTAGGGAAATGAAATAGACAAAAATTAGCCCCAAATGGCCAATAAACTACTAATGTCTGGGCTGGAACCAATCATCCAGGGTCAGATAGGTTGCTCAAAGCTCCCTTCTCTCACATGTGAACAGAGAAACTTCCTTCTATCCAAATAAGGTATGGGCAACTCAGAAACTAGTATCATAGCCCTGAATTCAGCACTAGCCTGAAAACTGGATTATACTAGCTTAGAAATGTGGGAAACAAGGAATTTGTTTTTTTTTTTGTTTGTTTTTTTTGAAAAGATAACGCAAAAACAGTAAAAAATACACTTAAAACAGCTTTAAATGACTACAAACTATCAGAAAAGGCTATTACACTTTAGTGTGTAGCCTGCAACAGTTAAATTATTTAAACAAAAAACAACTTTTTAAAAGTGCAGGCAGTCAAATAAGTACAATATGTGAAAAAACAAGCTTTTAAATCACAATAAACGCTGGAAAATCTGCATTTAGGTGGAAAAGTACAGCAAGAAAGTACAGAAAACTGATAGACAGTAGAAAGAGATGGATGGAAAAACTGCCTAAACGGCCAATGAACTACAATTTCAGGGCCAAAACCCACTCTTCCCATGGTAGATAGGCTACCTAGTGCTTACCACTCCCACTGATAAGCTAGAAGGCTTCCCTCCAACACAGAAAGGTTGGGGGGCTCAGAAGCTTACCAACAGTTGTGGATACAGCAGGTCTGTATCTGGAATTGACTAGTTACAGGAAAGGCAGGAAACAAGCTTAGAATTTTTTTTTTTTTGTTACAGAAAATCAGCTAAAACAGTAGTAAATACAATTCAAATTGTAGTGCAGGCTAGCACACTCAAGTGTGTAGCAACACTCTGGCAAAAACAGTTCAAATAAATGCAATTAAATTAACAAATGACTAAAAAACAAGTGCAGAAGGCAATAAATTAGAAGGCTGCTAACAAGCAGTAATAAGTGCAGAGTAAAAGCAACTGAACAGATAACAGCACGCAGAAAAGCAACTAAGACAGTTACAGTAGGAGCAGCTGAATAAAAAATATATATATATATATTTTTTCTTTTTTATGAGGGAGGGAACAGAGCAGGATTAAGAGGCTACAGGGGTTGTCCTTCCCAAATGCTCTCTTAGTACACAGTAGGAGTGCCTGAAATCAGAATATGATCTCACTGCACTCAGTTGAGTGAGCAAATGAGATGGGCCCAGAAGGAGTATCCAAATCCAAATCTACAAGAGGGGCGGGCAATTTCAAAGCCACCAACATTAACACCAGAACAGGGAAGGTGGGTGCAGAACTAACTGTAGAGAGACAGCCACAACTTCAGTTGAGTTAATATTCAGTGAAAAACAAATAAATTAAATACAGTATTATATGAAAAGAGCAGATAAAAGTGTACTTAAATTAATTTATACATCCAGCTGATTTCAGGTAGATGTTAGCCGGCCAAAGCTCTGATATTAAGCGTGTCTACTAAAAATAAACACAAGCCTTTGTTTATGGCAGTAGAAAGTTCTAGCTCACAACATATCTCTCAACCTCTTGTTGCTAAAGTCAGAGGTAAAGTAAAAAAAACACAGTGATGAAAGTACAAAAATAGGGGAAGTTTAGATTTTACAATTCTTGTTCCTGACTCTCTCTTTTTAATGTAATTATACTACACTGAGTCCCCATAAGGTTATTGGTATATAAATAAGACTAGCTTTTACCACCAGTTTTTCCAGTTTAAAGTGCTCTCTTCCTTGCACCTTACATTTTTTTATTCTAACCCAAGCTTTAAGCAGCTAGACGTTATGGCAAATATAGCAGTAGAATTTATCCACTGATAATGTTTCTAGATACAGCTGACTAATCACCCCATCAGCATTTGAAAACATTCCTTTTATTTCTCAGATATGGGTGGAGTAGCCAAGAATGTTAGTAAAGTAGAATAACCAGTCCACACAAAGTGTAACTGCCTATACAAAGAATTAACTACCTCAATGAAGCAGTGTTAACTCACAATTTATATGTAACAGCAGAGCCATGCAACATACCTCTCAACTGTACAGATTTTCCCAGAATGTCTAGATTTTTGCCTCATATTTTTGGTCTTTTTCTTATAAAATTGTGATTTTCTGGCACATCACTGGCAAATCATTCAAGGTTGAAGTCAGAAAATAATGACAGACATTAGAGTTTCAGACTTCACACCCTTCAGAAAATTCATCCTAATGCAAAACCTGCTATTCTATCAACTGTCTAAGTTTGTAAGAGCAATATTTAAAAAGTGTCCCTATTTTGGGGTCTTTGTCCCACAATTATTTATGGCTTTGTCCAGATTTCTTGCTCTAGGAGGTTGAGAGGTATGTCATGCAATAAATCCAGCATCCTTGTAACTTTATTCTCTGAACCTAGCAAAGTTTTTATTTTATTTAGTTTTGCAAGCCTGCAAATCCTAAACAAATTTTAAATTCCATCCTTTCCAGAAACACCTTTAATTCAGTTTATTCATACTTAATTTTTTCCTTGCCTAAAATTAAATAACATTTAAGACAATATCTTCAATGCAGAAGCAAAGGTGCAATCAAACGTTTGTTTTCACTTTTCTTTTTATTACACTATTATCTTAGAGGAGAAGGGCACAGCCACCAAACATTTCCTTTGCCCTACTATTCAGCAGTATGACTCTGACAAGCCTCCCTCTTAATTTTCCGTACACTTCTGAATAGAGTGCATACCCGCTTGGATTTATATCTCCTTTATTGTTTTGCTACTTACCCAGAATTCTACAAGGTCCAGTATTCCTTTCATTTACTTAAATATAGTTTCACATTCCCTTTTTTCATCAGTGGTTAGAGTTTTACTGTTTGTGAGCAAGTATTTGCACTGAAGTTGGGCCTAGTTTTAAAAGTGAGTTTGTATTTCAAATAGGGTTGAAAACTTATTGTTTAACTTAACACATTTTCCTAGGAAAACTTACCATCTTCAAACAAATAACCTGTCATCAGGCAAGCATTTTATGCTGTTCTTCTGTTCTTCTATATGTAACTCTGCTTTCCTATAATGCCACTAAAGAATATATATATATATATATATATATATATATATATATATATATATATATATATATATATACATATATATATATATATATATATATATATATATGGATATATATATATATATATATATATGTATAAATGTATATATACACACACACACATATATATATATATATATATATATATATATATATATACATATATATATATATATATATATATATATATGTATATGTGTATATATATATATATATATATATATATATATATATATATATATATATATATATATATATATATATCCTGATATTGGGCGATTTCAATTACCCTACCATTCACTGGGAAAACTACTCAAGTACAAATTCCCAGGCCCAGCGCTTCCTGGAATTCATCAACTCAAACGCTCTGGATCAG
>NC_056741.1:1406339822-1406349822 GCF_019279795.1 Protopterus annectens
AGAAGTGTGTGGGGGAGCTTGTAGCATCCAATCTATGGCAAGTTTTTTTTTAGATTTGACTTGAGCATCCATTAATTTAATTTAAATTTAGACCCCTCGGTCTATGGGTGATCCTGATGATATTCCTTGTGGCGAGTACTACAACTATAAGGTGGGTACCTGCTTGACCTAGAGTGACTCTTAATTTGTTGTTTTATAGCATGGAATCTTAAGTTTTCTTTTGTGATTAGGCATCCTGCTACACTATAAATGCAATATTGTTTTCCAGAAGTGAATTCAACATGTTAGATGGTTAACTTGCATAACATGCTTGTTGTTGTTCGATATATAGAAGTGGCTACACACTACATTGTTTGTTAGATGGGCATCAGGCAGTAGCATGCACTACTTTAAGTGCATCCATTAGCAGGATAAAGTAAGTTGGGATGATTTTGCTGAGACATTTTTTAAATCCCAATCAGACATCTGAGGTGCATGTATACGAAGTCAATAAAGTAGATGTAATTAATGGGCACAGAGACCATCTGTGCATAAAAGTCACTTAACCCTGTTATTTTATCACACGTATATATCCACTGGAGATGTTGCTTCTGGGGGTAATTCAGGAGTCAAGTAATCTTATTCCATTTGTTTTCTCACAGTTAGTTACTCTACATGATATATCTGGGGGTAATGCAGAAGTCTCATAATCATCTTTTTTTTTTTTTTTTTCCTGTTTGTTGGTTTCCAGTTCTTTTTTTTTCAGTAATACTTCTTTATTGTTTTTCTGCTTATTCATACAAGATATTTGACAGTAAGATACACAGGTCGTTTCCAAACAAAGATTCTAACAACAATCTAATAACATATATACACTATTTACATGAATGCTTCCATATTTCCGTAATTGTAGAAATACACCTTATTTCTCCAGGAAAAATATCTTATAATAACGTGGTTCCAAGTAGAATTATACTTTATAATATGTATAACAAAGGAGTATTTCAGATTCCATGTTTTAAGCCAGTATAATATTGAAGATTTGTTCCCATAGTTTCAAATTATATGAATTTTTATTTTGATTATTAATTACATATTTGTGGGCTAAAATGTGTTTTATCGCTAAGGTCCTAAAGTTTTCCCATGAGGTTTGAGATGGAGTCAGCCAGTTAGTAGCTATGTAAAGCTTCATTAATAACAAAATATGGATAAGTATAGTAATTTGGGATATTGATAAGTCATTTGGAGGGATATGCAATATCATAAATTCCCAAGACAGTGTTGAATTTTAGTAACCCATCTTCTGTAGTTGTAGTTTTAAGGAATTCAAGAGTTTATATATACATTTACAGCTCCAGAACATATGTAAGAGGTCCACCATCTCATCTTTACAATATGGGCATTTAGGAGAATTTTTTGAGTTAAATTTATGCAAGCTAAAACGTGTATAGTAGGCATTATTATATATCATGAGTTGGGTAAATGTTAACTTTTTAAGGGAGATGAAATTTGCAGTTAAAGTGATTGCTTTTATTATTTTACTTTTTTCAACCGCTGGTAATTTCTCTTTCCAATATTTGGATAAGAGAAGGTGGTCTTGATATTTAATGTCTTTTATCAATTTATATGTGCATGTTATAAATTTGGTACTCTGTAAGAGGGCTTGCCAGACTGATACACATTTCATTAAATCTTCTTTACTAATGGTTAAATTTTTAAAGTAACTTAAGGACAATTCTTTGATCTGTCTCAAAATCACTAAGTATGATTTGGGATGACCCATTTCCTGTCTTAGTTCATGATCAGAGTGGTTCAAGTATGGGTATATGTCTTGTAACGTTAAGTTAATTATAAGTGGGAAGCTTTTCAAATCTATTAGTTGATTATTAATTTTCAGGTTTGGATTTCTATGACAAGGTTGTAGGATCATCATGTATTGAAAGAGATTTAATGATTTAAAGAGATTTTGTTATAGTGTTATATAGTTTGTGATGTAATTCATTAGATCATATGTTTTAATATTGTCTCTGTTTAAAAAGGGTGATGATTTAGGATTTATATTCAGGTTCTCAGTATGTTTATAGCTTAGTTTTACCCAGTTTGGAGACCAATCATTGCTTTGTGTATCATAATTTGCAATTCTTAAAATTTTATTGGCATTTATGATTAAATAATAGTTTTCGAAATTGGGTAAGTCTAAACCGCCTCTGTTTTTCGGGATCATCAGATTATCATAAGATATTCTAGTTTTCTTTGGTTCCCATATAAATTTAGTAAATTCAGTGTGAATTTGTTTAAAAAACTTCTTGGGTATTATCGACTGTGTAAAGATGTATAATAGTCTGGGCAAGACATTCATTTTAATAATAGAGACCTTTGCTAGTGGTGGTAGTTTAAGATTTCTCCATCTCTTTAGATCAGATACAATGAGATCCTACGTTTGTTTAACATTATTAAGATAAAAGTCCTTGTTATCTGTAGAGAAAGTAATACCTAAATATTTAATCTTTTCTTCAGATTTTATTTGACCTATCAATGGTAAAAGTGAGAAAGGTTTGGGTTTTTTTAAAGGAAATATATTGGGTTTTTTTAGGTTTATTTTATAGTTTGATATTAATGCAAAATCATCAATAGCAGATAGTATTTTTTTTGGTATCTGAGACCGGTGTTGTACAATATATATATAATCATCTTGTTTTTAATATGTTGTATGACAAAATACAAGCTAATAAATCAATATATGATTTTTAATATTCCTGATACCTAATCTGGAATTATATGTCCATAAGGGTAGCAAAAGTATTGGGGGGGTTGTGTGCCCCAAAAATGATCTCAGTTGAGCCCCTCAATTGCTAAGGCCAACCCTGGAGAAAAGGACAACTCCAACCTTCCCCTTTAAAAATCTTCTCAAAACAAATGAGATTGCATATAAATGATAAACACCCTCTACAGATTTCCGTTTTACACTGAAGCAACTTTGTTTTGACAGCTATCACATGAATATCAACTGAACTCTGTAACATAGCACAGTCACAATTCACTTTTCACAAAGATGTGCAGAAGGCAGCTTTTCAGATTTTTTTTCAGAAATTATCAGCATGACGCACAGACATATTTACTTTAGATGGGGATACATGAAGTACACCATTGTGAACATTATTACTGTTTTTTTTTATCCCAATAAAAGATCCTCTCAAAATAGATATCTTGTTTCAGTTTTCCTTCTGATTCTCACATATACTCCCTACCCTCACTGCCTTTATGAGCTGGAGTTTATAATGGCTGCTATGAGCACTGACCATCTCTGCAGCTGTTTAGCTGAAAGCAGCACACTTTTATCATGCACCTGAGGTAATGTTCAGTAGTGGCATAAGTTTAAGATAAACTGATCTTGGGGTGTTTTGTTTTCAGCCACATCCACCTATATGTTCCCCAGCATAAATTATTATATTAGTGTGGCAATGAGCAAAGTTATTTATTTATTTATTTATTTTTAATGTTATTTACGGTGGGGAGACTATATCCAGATGCCCTTTTTCATTTATATCCTTTTTACATAAAATATCAAGTCAGCAAGAGAAATACACTAATTACAGAGAAGCAGGTTGCACTAAAATGGATTAAAAAGATTAATAGATCATTCAAAAATACAAGTCTTTAGTTATGTTAGAGGAATACATAGTTAAAAAGATCCGCACAAAGAAAAGCTGCATTTCATGCATGAGAACAGAAATAGGTTATCTGTTCAAATAATTAACATAAGTATTCAAGTGTGAACTTCAGTTGGTTAAATATGTGAAGATACCTGATAGTCAATTGAAGTGAGTTTCATATGGAGGATGATTTTGTAAAGCATTCTAAGCAGTAGTTAGAGGGAGTAGAGTGAATGGATTGGTATTGGAGGACCAGATGCTACATGTGAAAATTTTAATTCTGAAAAGGAAACTAAGGGCAATGACAAAGTCTAAGGTATAGACCCAACAAGGAAGTGACTATACAGGGTCTTTGTGTGATGGGCAAAACATTTGTTTTTGTGAAGAGTGGTTTGGTGACAATTTTAACAAGGGGTAACTAAACAAGAACTCCACAGATTTTGTTTAACAGAACATGAAGTCTAAACTAACTGATTTTGGACACTGCTATCACTAATAAAAACTAATATTCAAAGACTGAACTAAGTATACCATTTACAATGGTAGGTTTTGCTTTGGGAATTAAAATTTTAATTTTTGTGGCCAGTGGCCAAGAGGCCCTTAAGTTTAGTAAAAAAGTTTGATGTGAGAAAAAAAATAGAGCTGTTGATCAAGCTAGAACCTAACTGCTGCACTGAGTGAGTGAAGGGACTTTTTCCACTAGTGAGGTTACTGACAAAATTAGAGGAACCTGTGAAAGGTATAGGGCTACTCCAAAATTCATAACTTCAGTCTTTTTGGCATTTACTGACAGTAGTAAGAAGTCAACCATGAATGAGTAGCATTGAGGTATGTTTTAAGTTTGGAACTAATGTTAGCAAACTAGTAAACTTGGCATAACAGTAGATTTTCAAAAGATCACTACTGCTGTAGCTGCTCCCTCCCTGTCTCCACAGCCTTTATTTTTGTATTTTTTCCTTGCCAGGGAGAGGACCTCTAACTTTAGTTTCCTAGAACTGACTTTTTCAAGGCTATAGCATCCCCCTCTCAGTTGGCATGAAAGATCTGAAGGGCCTGGCACCCAAATCACTGTTTTTCTTCAGCTCAGCTTCAGTTGAATAATGGTTTGGTTGCATGGAAGGTGCCCTTAAGATTTGGAAGCTTGCTGGCTATTATAACATGTGCATTATATAACCCATATAGCTAAGGCCGAGCTATGTGTACCTCTCTCAGCCAATAAGAATTAGTCATAGCACCACCCTTTAAAAAACATAGAATGTCTGTTTAGTAATGTGGAATCTTCTTACAGGCTTAGTTCAGTCATTTAATAATGTCTGTACCTACAACAGTTCTGTTACTGTTAAGTTAACCAGCTACCATACCTCTCAACTGTCCAGATTTTTGCAGAATGTGCAGAATTTTGGCCTCATATTCTTGTTCTGTTCCTCATAAAAGTTATGATTTTTCTGGCAAATCATTGTAGATTGATGTCACTAAATAATGGCATACATTTGAGTTTCAAAGTTCATATACTTCAGAAAATGAAAGCTAACAAAACCTGTTATTCTAGTAACTTTCTAAGGTTATAAGATAAATAATTAAATGTTTTGTCTCCCCATTAATTTTGGCTCTGTCCAGATTCCTCACACTAGGAGTTTTGAGAGTTATGTCAGCTAATCAAGGAGAAGCCAGACAATCTGTGGGCAAAATCACAGTGCTATACATAAATGATTGAGGTTGAGATGTATGCATACCTCCCATCCTCTGATCATTAAAAACCATAACACTGTACTTTAAAAATCGTAGCAAAGTGTCAGAAAGAGCAGCACTTTTTATTTTGTACAAGGTCCTTATATTGCTAGTGAATCATTGTATAGGCTACATTTATTATTGAAGAAAGTATGTATCCATATTCAGATCATAGTTTATCCATGAGGAACAAGAATAAATCTAAGGGACAAAATCACATGCCTAAATTGCAGTAATTGAGAGGTATGGATGTATGGGCATTGGGCATTATTCATCACTTTTAACCCTCATTGTCTGTCTGTTGCAAAAACAGATTTTATGAGGGGTACAACAATATTTTGAGGCAAACATCAGAAAACACCTGAGTGGTATGTTCAGCATTAATTTGCCTAATCTTAACAATCAGCGAGTAAATCAAACTGTACATTTAATTAATCTGTCCTGGGACCTCTCTTGTTCGGTATTTACTTTTCTGAGGTACAGGCCAACGTGGGAGGACTATGGCTCACCAAGTTCGCAGATGACTGCAAACTGGGCGCCATAATCGACTCTCCAGTTGACACAAACATCCTTCAAAAAGGTCTCGCAGAGTCGGATAACTGGTGCCAGAGCCATGGTCTAAAGCTAAATGCCAAAAAGTGTATAGTCATACCCTTTGGCAAAAACAATGTGCCCACAAATTACCACATAGGTGGTAACCCATTAAGTGCAGAGAAAGTAATTAGGGATCTGGGGACCCAAGTTGATAGCAATCTCTCCTTTGACAACCACATTGCTAAAGTTGTTAGAAAGACCTTCTACATAGCCCACCTCATCATGAAAGGATTCACATCTAGATCAAGAGAGGTAATTGTGCCCCTTTATTCATCCCTCATCAGACCCATCATAGAATACAATGCCCCCTTTGGGATGTACCTTACCCGACACCTGCAGCAATTAGAAAGACCCCAAAAGTACCTCACCAGGAGGATCAAGGGACTCAAACAGATGCCATATGCTGCTTGGTTAAAAAAACTCCAGCTCTACTCAGTTGCATACCGCCTACTTCGAGGTGATCTATGCCTGACATATAAAGCTATGTCCAACCCAGAATTAATGGACATGCTCCACCTCAGTAAATCTAAATCCCTTAGAGCCACACGCTCGAGGGACTTGAACCTCAGCACAGAAATAAATAGAACATGCTGGAGGGACAGATTCATAACCCAGAGGCTCCCTTCGCTCTGGAATAGAATTCCAATTCATGTTAGGCAGAGTACCTCACTGACTCTTCAAGAAGAATCTTGATGAGTGGATGGGGGATCATAGGTTTGTCCCAAGGATTACTTCCATGTCACTATTAGACAGAGGCACAGTAAACTAAACTTTAAAAAGGGCACAGTGTACTCAAATCAAGGGGTGGCGTAAGCCAAACACAATCGGGGCTAGGCTTATAAATGCCCCAGGGCAGATAGCCTAGTATGAACCTATGAACCTAATTACTTGTTCTTGTGAGTATCTAATAATCAGCTCCATGCATAGGTGTCAACTTTAAAGTTGCCATATGCCCTTTTTTATACAGTACAGGCCCTAACTTGGGCAATTGTGCACTGTATAAAAATTGATAAATAAATATCCTTAGATTTTTGAACAAAAATAATTCATATAGTTCCACTAATACTTGCATAAAATATTTATTTTGAGTCAGAAACACTTTAATATTATATTTAACAAAAGAACAAATCAAATGCTACACTAGAAAGCTTTTATTTTGACAAAAAAGTGAAGTCCAGCCCTTTTCACCGATTGTAGGCACGGTTTGCCTACAAAATGTTGCTTGCCCATAAAAAAATGTCCGTCTTTGGCCATTTCAAGAGGAGGCAACCCACAGTCAACTTCTTTGCTCAAGAATCAAAGGCAAAGACAAAAATAATGGGGGAATAAGATCCCATAATCGGGACAACCTATTACTCTAATCCACGCAAAAAGGTTAATTGAACATTGTTTTTTGTATTAACATGCATTTTTCTAAACAATAAGAAAAAAAGCATACCTCTCAACCTCTTGGTGCAAGAAATCTGAACAAAGCCTAAAATAACTGGGGGACAAAAGCCCCAAAATAGGGAGAGATTTTAAATATTTATTTTATAAACTTGGGAAGTTGCTAGCTCACTTGGATTTGTGTCAGGAGGCATTTTCCGAAGGATATGAAGTGTGGAACAAGTGTAAAACTCATATGTATGTCATTATGTAGTGAGTTCAATCTTCAGTGATTTGCCAGAAAACCACACATTTTAAGATAAACATACCAAAAATATGTAGCACAAATCTGGACATTCTGTAAAGATCTGGACAGTTGAGAGGTCCTGTGTCAGACATTGTTGACTGTCTAATAATTCATTGAAGATTACTGTCAAACATTTTATGAGGGACAGGACACAAAATAGTCAAACTGCAAAATAAGGGTTAGTTGAAAGGCAACCTTGAGATTTTTTTTTAATAGCGACAGAATTGTTTTTGTTAATTTGCACTTGCACTGCAAATCCCCATGTTTAATTTCTCAGAAAATGTCCTACTCTTCCTGGCGCCTGAACCTCAAGGAACTTTGTATGTTGACACTATTACTGCGGTCTACTCTTACTAGAAGTATGAAATAATTGTCTAGATAAGACTGACACGGAGTGTAGTAAGGAAAGTGAGAAACATAATGTCCATGTTCAACAACTACAATCCGCCACCCAGTGGATCAGTGTAGTGTATGCACCTAGTCAGGTTGTTGAAAGTAGCAAGGACAGAAACTACAGATACTGTGGGTGTGAGTAAAGTTTGAACAGTTATGTTGGAGACTGAAACTGAATGCAAGGAAAAGGAACAAGTAAAGTAAACTAAGCAGCAGTAACAAAGCGAGCACGCATAGTTCAGGTAGGGCAGAAGCGGGGACTTAGCACGAACAGTTTCCGTCCTGCTCCGTGGAAATGAGACGGACTATGTGAAACTTATTGGCTGTCGCCATGGGGAACTACGCCTGCGGTTTGGGCAGTCTGGTGGAGTAAGTAAAGAAAAAGGCATATGAAACGTATCATTTTCCTTAAGTTGTGAGTATTTCCTTTTAACAGAAGAAAAAAAGTGTTATTTTTTTCGGGAGGTGTTTGGAAGGAGTGGATTAGTGTTTGTCACTGACCGCATTCAGAATTTCACGCTGTGACACATTTTGACTTTTGTTTCACTTCTATGAAGGAACAGGTGTTTTGTTGAATGTAGGTCTTACGTGCTTTCTACGAGATAATTGGCCTACTTTTCAGCTGCCCTTCGTGTTTATGACAGTTGCTATGAGATTCAGCAATTAATTTTTTTCGTTACACAAGTAAGCAATAAAATGACGTTATAGCGTGAGTGTTTAAAACTACATGTTTGCACACCTACCTCTTCAGTGTACCTCGACATACCTCTCAACCTCTTAGAGCAAGAAGTCTGAACAAAGCCATAAGTAAAAGTGGGACAAAGGCACAAAAATAGAGACAATTTTCAAATATTGCTCTTACAAACTTAGAAAGTTGATAGAATAACAGGTTTTGTCATAGCATGAATTTTCCCAAGGTATGAAGTCTGAAACTTAATTATCTATCATTATTTTCTAACTTCAAGCTTTAATAATTTGTCAGCAAAACACAATTTTATGAAAAAGAGACCAAAATCTGGACATTCTGCGAAAACCTGTAGAGCTGAGAGGTATACGTTCCGAGGAATGTTCCTCATTTGGGGTCTTAAAAAGTTGATGTTTCTCAAAGTTGCACATTGAAAGGCTGGGTCTGTCACACAGTCAGTGTTAGAAATTTTTTATCTGATATCCATGGTAAATATTACTGAATCATATTAATTCGTTGTAAGAACTTGTAAGTGTAAAATAGCACATTTAACCATTCTGTGACCTTTCTATTTACAGTTGTTAGTAAGCCGTTAGAATGTGTTCCACATTTTGCCTGTTTGTTCCACAATGTGAGACGCGGTGTTACTCATTTTGATGGTGGAAGGTTGAGAGCTATGCTTGTAGTTGTTAAAAGGAAAACTTATTCAGCGTGATTCATAGCATTTTTCTCTTATTAGATCTTTAAAGCAGGAACAGAAATTGCAGTTGTTTCCAAGACAAAAACTCCCCAAATGGCTTAGTTAGAACACCTTAAGTCATGTAGAACAGGTAGCCGCTGCCCTTTTACTTTTTCTTGTATGAATGCCTAAGAGTTTGAGTATATATTTTTTTCTGAATTTCTCTCAGAAACTGACCGGGGCTGGAGCTCATATACCTCTCAACCGTCCATATTTTTGCAGAATGTCCAGGTGTTTTTGCCAGGTTTGTTTTTTTTTTTTTTTTTGGTTTGTTCCTCATACCTTTTGTGGTCTTCTGGCAACTCATTAAGGACTGAAGTCACTAAATAAAGACAGACATTTGAGTTTCAGACTTAACAGCCTTCAGAAAAAAAACGCATATTAACACAAAACAATTCTAGCAACTTTCTAAATTTATAAAAACAACTTCTAAAATCTGCCCCCATTTCATTGGCTTTGTCCTTTTTGTTTTTTTGTATTCAGAAGTGGAGAGCTATTTTTGATCAGTGTTCTACCCTGTTAAATAACTTTAAACTAAATAGAGATTGTGAGAACAA
>NC_056741.1:1406354822-1406387322 GCF_019279795.1 Protopterus annectens
TAAAACATATGATATATGTTATACATAACATATATTATTTTGTACAATTAAAAGAAAAAGAAAAATCATACCAATCATCCATCATTACATAAATGGTTCAATGTCTTCTTTTAAACTTCACTCCTCCAACAAAACATTACTATGCACGTATTGTTCCCATGATTTACATTTTTTTCTATGTATTTTGCTCCTTCCATTTTCTAAATATCCCACTTTCTGTTCTGTTATCTCTGTTACAATAGTCAGTACTTCAAATACAGTAGGTGTAGACTTTGGCTTCCATTTTTCAGTAATTGCTTTTTTTTGGCAACCACCAGAATTAAAGTTAACAAGACTTTATTATGTCTAGGCAGTTCAGATCCTGCATTCCAGATCAAAACAAAATCATTTCATTAGTTACACCCATTTGCTCACCCAGTATTTTTGGGAGTACACTGTAGGGAATTTTAAAGTCTGCCAACTCATTACCCTCCCAAACATATGTTCCCTGCTACCTCATTCTTGTCCAACATTTGCCATCTACCTGAAAAAAATTCTTTGGAGTCTGCTTGGGATATAAAAATAAATATGCAAACACCTACAAGCAAAAAACATAAATCTGCTAGACTTTGTTGCATATTTGGGAGCCATACATGTGTCCTCCCATTGTTTTCTTGTGAATTGCTTATCCAGTCTCTCTTCCCAGTCCTTTCTAACATCCTCAGATTGAGTTCTATAGTTATCGTGCAGTATTTTAAATGCTGTACTAATTATCCATGTTTTAACAGCAGTTTCAGTTCTAGATTCAACTAAGTCTACCAGGGGAAATTTTTCACTTAGGATTTCCCTACCCCTTTCTCTTTGCCTATCCTCTGATACCAATCCCTGATAGGGAAAGTGGTCTCTAGTATGCAGTACAAATGTCTTCTTGGCCTTTTCCCATTCTGTTAACATTTCCCTCTCTAGTTATTTGCTTCCATTACCTTGGTTCCTTTGTCAGTTTCTCCAGTAAATTCCAGCCCCCTCTTGCCTATTCTCTGTATCCCTAATTGCAGTCATCCTTATTGGTAGAATCTCCTTTCTCCATTCTCGTGTTGGCTTAGTTCTTAGAACATTTGCTGCTACTTTATGAATATAATAGACCGTATGACAGGTGTTAATCTTTTTAAGAATCAGCATCCATAATCCCACTCTCTCCTTATTTTTGAATCTCCCTGCCCACAATTCATCGTCATCCCTTTCCACTTTTTTATAGCTTTCTGCTTGTGTTATGTATATGAGCCTTAACTGTGTAGCCTTAAAGTAGCCCTTCAAACTGGGTAATCCTAAACCACTTGTTCTGTTGGACCAACTTTACAGTTTTATTCTATATGTATAGTTATAATGTCTGTATTTATTATTTTATGTCCATGCCAAGTTAATAAAAAGAGACTGTCATCCCCAGAGAAACTGTTGTAGACTCGTTTTTTTCACATCAAACTGTACCACCACTGAAAGTTGTGAGTGTACACACACCAGTGACTTCTGCTTTAGCTGTTATCAGTGGCTGTGGGAGCATTAATCAACTTAGGCTACTATTTATATGATGCTGAAATACTGTCTGTCACCTACTCATATGCTTCCTGACTTTGAACAAACTGCAGAAAGACTGGAAAAAAAGTTTAGGAACTGTATGAATGCAGAGCCTCTTGGAGCAGATTTTAGTCCTAGTGAACTGCAATATGCCTTTATTTAAAAATAAAAATATTGTTCTTTTCAGTCCATAAAACCATAGTACCATAAATCAGTTTGGTCCAACCCAGTGATCTATGTAAAATTATTAAAATTTTATTTTTTTACTGGACTGGTGCAGATGTTGGAAATACAATGTTGCCTTCACAATCCTGTCATCAGAAGTGAAAGGCAAAGAGTAAACACTAGTATGTTGTTTTTATGCAAGACGTTCACAGTGACATCATCGCAGCTTAAACAGTTTCACATGGTAAGTGTATCTGTTCTTTATAAGGTGGCTGTGTAGATCTACATTACCTACATTGTAGTGACTAGCCACAAAGGCAGTGAGGATATTGCAGAACTAAATCACAGAATTATATAAGCCAGTGGAAGAGCAATGTTAGTGAAAATGAACCTGCAAGTTAAAAATGGTTAAATAAGGTAGTACTGTTGGACAATTCAACTAAGGCATCATGACTGCATGTCATGCACACAAATGGTTGTCCCAGGTGTGACACATGGTCTGAACTGGGTTGCTGGATGTTTAGTTCTGAGTAAATCCCCTTACAACTCCTGTTGGAACATTTATCACAGGGCTATGAGGTTACACACACTGGAGTGCAAGATACCTTTTCCCTTTCTTTGGTATCAGAAAAAGAAAAATCATACCAATCATACCAAAAATTCTGGCAGAATATCAATCACCTCCTTAACCCCGGTAAAACCTGTACCCCTGCCCCCCACACACACACACACTACTAACTCCTCTGTGCCCTTAGCTTCACAATTCAATTCCCACTTCATCAATTCTATCACTTCTGTCCTAGACAACAAAACAATCCCACCACTCACTGTCCCCTCCCCTACCTCTAATGACGCAAACTCCTTCTCCTTTATTTACATTCCAACTTCCTACATAAAAATACTCCTGTGTCAATTAAAACCCTTCTGCTTATCTGCAGATCAACTTCCAAATGAATACTTAAAACTAACTGTCCCATCCATTGCCTACTCCATATCATTACTAATAAACTGCTCTATCTCCGAACAGTACATTCCCAAATTATGGAAAATCTTTCATATCATACCATCTAGAGACATAACTAACTACCGTTCCATCCCCATTCTATCCCCCCTTGCCAAAATTCTAGAGAAATGTATCCACCAGCAACTCTTGAATCACCTCACTACCAACAGTCTACTCTACAACATGGCTTCAGGCCTAAACACAGTACTAACTCAGCACTCATAACCTATATAGAGACCATCCGCCACTTCAAAAATTAAGGATAGCTAGTCTCAGCCATTTTATTAGATATGCCAAAAGCTTTTAATACAGTGTCCCATCAGCTGCTCCTCAACAAACTTGCCACTTACAGTCTCAATACCACAGGCCTATCATGGTTTCATAGTTATCTGTCCAACCGTCAACAGGCCACTAAATGGGCAAACAGCCTCTCCCCACTATTGCCAATCACCACAGGGGTACCACAAGGCTCCATACTTGGCCCCTCCTCTTCATAATAATTACCAACAACCTATACACTGCCACTCAACATGCCACAGTCATCCAGTATGCAGACGACTCCTACTTATCTGCTCAGCCCACTCCCCACAAGAACTCAAACACAAAATGCAATCATCATTCTAAGACATTGAAAAGTACCTCACCAGCCACCAACTCATCCTAAATCCAAATAAGACCAAACCCATAATTTTATTTATTTATTGCAGTTTGTTTACCAGGATAGTCCACTGGGCCCCAAGGGGCCCATTTTCACTGGAGAAAAAATACAGTTGAAAAATACTTAGTACATAATACATAATTGCACAATAAACATTTCAAACATTCACATAGAAAATACAAATTTTAACAGTGATAGAAATATGACATAATACGTAATTGCACAATAAACATTTCAAACATTCACATAGAAAATAAAAATTTTAACAGTGATAGAAATATAACAGAATGACAGATAGTGTAAATCAAAGTTTGTTTTTTTTTTTTTGAAGAGTAGCAACTTGGCATCACATTTAAAATAGATACTTGAATAGTACACTACAGAGATGGATCTCTAGGAGGCAGCAATTACATACTTAGGTTTAAGAGAGTAAAAACTGATTTAGGGAGTATTAAGTTGGATAGGAGCAAAAGCATAGCCATTGTGAAGTGAGATGTGAGTGCAACAAGGTTTTGAATGAGGAGAGACTGCTAGTGATGCGGATAGGAGATGGTAGTGAATTCCAGAGGTGTTATGGGGAGAAGGATATAAGATGATTCCCTGCTGGATGTTTGGGTTTATGTAATTTAATTAGCTTATGGGAATTTGATCTAAGAAGTCGATCTGGTTCATGCATTTCAAAGGTGGTAGAGAGGGAGGGCTAGAGAGAGGGGTTATAGATTAGTTTGTGTGTCTGGATGAGTTGGGTCTATGTGAGGAGGTTAGGTAGCTCAAGCCACCTTAGCTGGTGAAGGGAGGAATGGTGGTGGGAAGAGGCTTTGTGACCTGTGGCGAATTTTGAATTCTTGTTGTAGCAAGAGGAGAGTTTTATTTTGAGGGAGGATTGCAGGTTGGTGAGGATAGTTGCACCAAATTGGAGGGATGGGATGAGATATGTGTTTGCTAGTATGAGCCTGGTGGAAGGGGAGATGAAGCGACAATGTCGGTAAAGCATGCCAAGTTTTTTATGTGTTTTTATGATATTTGCTTGTAAATGTTTATCAAATTTTAGTTGATTATCAGTGAGCACACCTAGTAGTTTGGCATCGGAGACAATTTCTAAGGGAGTATTATTTTTGCTGGTGATTACAAATGTCTGTTTATTCAGGGTGGAGGTTTTAGAGGCAGTGAATAACATCAGTTTAGTTTTGGTGGCGTTAAGGGCCAGATGGTTATCAAACATCCACTGCTCAGTAGAGGAAAAAAGCACTCTGGGTAAGCTTGTTTAGAGTGGGGATAGAAGGGGAGGAACAGATAGTTGTAGAATTGTCGGCATATTGGATGTGGCTAGTGTTAGTAATGGCTTGGTAGAAGTCGTTAATGAATACACTGAATAGAAGGGGGCCTAAAATAGAGCCTTGGGGGACGCTTGTTGGAGTGTTTAGGAAGGGTGAGGTGGCTTTTTTTTCCATTTGACTGCTTGTTGCCTATTAGGGAGGTAACTGGAGAACCACTTGGTACAGGGAGGGGATAGGTTTAGTTTGGAGAGCTTAGTTAGGAGCAGATTGTGAGAAATAGTGTCAAATACCTTAGAGAGGTCAAGGAGTAGGGTGGAGATGAAATGGACGGAATCTCGGGCTTTGTTGATTGTTTCAAGGAAGGAGAGCAGGGCTGTGGAGGTGCTGTGACCAGGTCTGAATCCATGCTGTGTAGGGTAAGAAGATGGTTGTAGGTGAGGTATGGTAGGAGCTGTTGTTGGATACATTTTTCAAGTATCTTAGAAATGGGGGATAAGATAGCAATAGGGTGGATGTTAGTAATGTCATTGTTAGCGCCACCTTTGTGGAGAGGAATAGTAAAGGCTTTCTTCCAGAGCTGGGGGACTTGGCATTCTAGGATGGACCTGTTAATTAGTATGCTGATAGGGAAAGCAATGGTTTCAGTGACTAATTTTAGGAAGTAGGAGGGAATTTCATCAGAGGCATTGGAACTAAGTTTTAGTTTTAGGAGAAGTTTTTTTATGGTGTATGTGGGAATGGGATTGATGGAGAATGGTGGGGATTGGGAGCAGGGGATGTTAGGTGAGGAGGGGATGGGTGCATGATTAGGCAGGTCCCAGAATTGTTAGAGAAGAATGATGTTAGCTTACTAATGGACTATATGAAGAAAGAGTTAAATTGGGTAGTTAGAGCCATGTTGGAGGCATCAGGGTTTAGGTAAGGGTTTTCTTTTTTCACAGGGTTGAAAAGAAATGAGAGTCCTATCCAGAAAAGTGTGGGATTGGTGCCGTGGTTGGTTTGGAGGGTGGAGAAATAGGCTTTGTGGTCTGAGCTAATGCTTGTTTTACTTTATTACGCAGTGTTTTATACTCATTAAGGGTGGATGAGGTTTTATTTTTGTGATAGAATGCCCAGGTTTTGTCGCAGAGTTGCATAATAGCTAGGGTGTTTTTGGTTATCCAGGGTGCAGGGTGACTCTTTATACATTTTGTTTTTAGAGGGGCTGATGGGTTAAGGAGGTTTGTAAAAGTTGAGTTAAAAAAGATGACATCATCATTTAGGGGAAGAATCTTTAATGGGTTACAATTTGTGTTTTTTAGTGGATTTGAGAAAGTTTCAGGATTTAAT
Source organism: Protopterus annectens (assembly GCF_019279795.1). Classification (NCBI taxonomy): domain Eukaryota; kingdom Metazoa; phylum Chordata; order Ceratodontiformes; family Protopteridae; genus Protopterus; species Protopterus annectens. Next base: position 1,406,360,806 of record NC_056741.1, read on the forward strand.
TTTTTAAGGCAGCGGATGGAAGTATAGGTGTGAGTTAACTGAATGGAAGAGGGGAAGCGGTGGGCGAAAGTGGGGAGGTGGTCACCTAGAGGGTCTGGGAGAGTACCACTATGTGAGATGTAATGAGGATGGGACACTAAAATCCAATCTATAATACTTCCAGTTTAGGAATTTTTGGAAGGCCTGGTAGTGGAGTTGATTAGTTGTGTAAAGTTATATAGGTTGATATTAAGTGAGTTGGTGGGAGATTGGATAGTGGCCCATTTAATTTGACATCACCCAGGATTATGGTTTCATGAGTAATATTAGAGGAGACCCAGGAGAGAATATTTTCGAGGGTTGAGACATTGTCACTGGGGGGAATATAGAGGGAGAAAACAAATATGAGTTTATGCTTGTTAAGATGGAGTAAGGCTGGTATTATTTCTGCCTTACCAAACTTGGGAAAGGGTTTGGTATATGAAGTAACTAAGAGGGATTCTGAGTATAGGAGAGCTACACCACCCCCCTTTTTTGTGTTTGCTCATTCTGCAGAATACGATAGTTGGGTGGTATTAGTTCGGAGTCTTTTATATGGGGTTTAAGCCAGATTTCTGAGACTGAGAGAACATCTGGCTGGTTATGAAGGAGCCAAGCATGCATGTCAGGAATTTTGTTACATAAGCTCTGAGTATTAAGAGCAAAGAAGTGGAGGGTTTTGCTTGATGCTGAGGGATGAGTGGGCTGGGGTGATGGGTTCAATGTGGTAGAGGGGCCTGGGTTAGGGTGGATATCTCCAATGTGATAGAGAGGCCTGGGCCAGGGTGGATATCTCCAGAGAGGAGGATAGAGATAAGATGATGGAAGAGGTATTTGGTTTGTTTGGTATGGGGTGTGCTGATAATGGGTTTTATACGCATTAGGTTAATAGGGTTGGGAGCAGTATTTTTAAAGTTACTTTGGAGTTTGTAGGGGAAGAGCATACTTGTGTTGTGTGGAAAGAGATTAGGAGTTATATAGGTGGAAATGTGTTTGGGCTATGAAAAAGATGGGGTAGTGATATGAAATGGTGGGGGGTTGTTTGAGTTAATAGGTTGGGTGAGATAGTTTAGGCAAGTTAGAGTGCATAGAAGTATTGTATGAGTAAGAAGAGATAGGGGTTTGATAGTCATGATGTTGGTTTATGATGGTAGTAAGGGGTTAGCTAAGTTGGGAAGTTAGTAATTTGTGTTTAGAGATTAGGTTTAGGATATTGGTAGGTAGTTATTTGGGATAAGTATTACTGGGTAGTAGTATATTAGTAGGCCGCGGTGGTGCATCAGTTAGCGTTGTCGCCTCACAGAAAGGGGTTCTCTCATTCGATTCGCGGCTGGACCGCCTTCTATGTGGAGTCTGCATGTCCTCCCCGCGGTCAAGTGACGCTAAAGACATGCAGGTATGTGTGAGCGTGAATCGGCGTGTCTTCTTTGAAGGTTGGTCATCGGGCTGGTAACTCGGCACCGTAAAAATCCACTGCCAATCATGTGCGGACCGGAGTTCCGCTGTGGCGACCCCTAACGGGGAAAAGCTGAAAGACTTTTATTATTGGGTAGTATATTCAGAGGTGTGGATTTCCTTGAGAGGTGGAGTGTAGGAGGAGACTGCAAAGGGTATGATGGGTAGATTGGACTAGGTGTTGGAAGTTGGGATGGGTGGGAGGGTAGGGGAGCAGAGTGAGCCCATAGACCCCCTTTCCAACTGACATTTAAAACGTGTAGAACACAGTGCCATGAAGTGGAAGACTCATCTTGTATATTTTGCAGGCTGGAGGATTACTTTAAGTAAAAATACTGATGAGAAAATCAAAACAATTCTGTGCTGAATGACTAATTTCTTAAGTTTGGGACAAGGAACCTTTTTCTAAAGTTCTTAGCATTTTTACAGCATTTTAATTGTTGTTATATTTTTAACTGAGAAATTCAATTTTCATTTGAGTCCTCGGTGTTCATCTTCAGAACATTTCAGGTAGATATTAAGAAAGCATACTGTCCCATATTCACTCATAACTGCAGTGATGAAAAACGCAATTAAAAGCAAAACAGCCACCGTCAACATCTTAGTGAAATGAATTGTAAACAGGCAGGAAGGGTGAGCATGCTAAATTCTTGCACTGCTAATACATTAAAGAGACCCGACATTTTTATAGTGGTCCCAGTACATGAGGGTGTAAACAACTTGAGATGTGCCTCCCTGGAATATATGGAGAGACAGACATGATGAAGCTCCTGGACTGTATGCCCCAGGCAGGTAGGAGTCGAGCACTGAGCTTCTTCATACCTTCCCCCAAGGATGATGCCACAGTATAAGCAAAAAATAATTGACTTTATTAACTGGCTTAGCTTTTATTGCCATGCAAAGGGAGTACAATATTTGTCAGCCTGGGAGGATATGATTAACAGGCTGTGCTGTTTCACCAGGGATGATCTGGACCTATTCTCTCTAGGCTTTTGAATATTGGCTAACTTTGTTCACCCCATAGTGCCTTTGTTAGGCAATGCCAAAAGGTAAACCTACCAGCATAACAAAACAAGCAAAGGAACATGTAAAGGTGCTACTAATCAATGCTAGGAGCCTAAACAAGAAACTCCATGCCCTGTAAGCTCTATTCACCTTGGAGGACATAGACGTCTGTATAGTGACCAAGACGTGGTATAAAATAGCTGAGAGTATTCTGGCATTGCAGGGCTATAATGCCTTCCACACATTTGTACCATCTACTACATGGGCAGGGAAAAAGGTGGAGGCATCTTAGAAGAGACTCGTATGAAGGCTGGTAAAGCTGCACAATGCCCTAGTTATTCTTCATGTCCAACCACCATCAGCAAAGTTCCTTACCATAACCTAATTATCTACAGAGCACCCCCTATGACCCAGGAACACCACAGTATCCGTAATCTTTATAACAAATGGCAGAAAATTGTGGCTAAAAGTACAACACCGAGCATGTTAGAAATGTCATCGTTAAATTAAATTAACAATACAGGAATCTAATTAAAACCAGTAAGGCCAAGTTTGAGACAAAAATAGCCACTCAGGCCAAGGACAAACACAAGACCTTCAGTTACAACCACAAGACCTTCAGTTATGTCCATAATCTCAAAAGTGCTATGCAGCAGAGCACTGTGCAGATTGCAACATCGCCTATACTGAAGCTGAAGATTTTGCAAACCTGATGGCCAATAAATTCAGCACCAACTTCACCCTTTTCTCACTCTTAAATATCTCACATGAAATATCTAAACCCAGTACGGCCCCAGCTATCACACAGTACCAAGTCCTGGAAGCTCTCTCAGAAGCCAAAAAATGCTGCATTTGTGGGTCCTCTCCTGAAGAACATGAAGTATGACTTATCCATGCCCCTAACAATGTTGTTCAACATACCAAGCAAAGAGTGGACTGCAGCAGTCATACCCCTGCCCAAGGGAGGGTCATCCACCAAACTTGATAACTACCAGCCCACAAGTTTGACCAGTGTCATAGGTAGAGCCATGGAACAATTTTATCATGGAATTAAACAATAATTACATCACAAATCTCCATACACTGGATGCATCCCAGTTTGGTTTCATCAAAGGCAGATCATTACTTAACCTTGTGAACTTTCACCAAACCAATAGACAAAGGCAGGGCAGTACACACACCTACCTAAACGTGATCAAAGCTTTTGACACAATACCCCACTCGGACATTGTAGAAAAGTTTACTAAATTAAGAATAAACTCATGTATATGATGTTGGATTACCAAATGGCATACAGGTAGGACACAGGAAGTCAAGCTAGAGGAAGCTACATCCACAATAACCAGTCACTGGTGGTGTCCTACTGAGCTTGGTGCTGTGACCTTTCCTATTTGACATCTACTTCCCAGAAGTTCAAGCAAACGTCAAGGGTCTTCAGTTGACCAAGTCTGCAGAAGACTGCAAACTGGGGGCAGTCATTAAATCCCAAAGACTCAGCCATGCTCTAAGAGGGCTTGTCTGAAACAAATAAGCTAAATGCCAAAAAGCATACTATTGTATCCTTTGGGAAACCAATTGCCCTAGGAATCTACAACACTGACACTGCCCACCTGACATATGTCAGCCTGCTGTACAAAGGAGTTGCTGTTGCCCTATTAGCTGTCTAGACCTCCCAGTTCAGCTGGTAAGTAATTATGTGTACTGTTTGGAACATTTTGACCATACTTTTTTTTGTATTAGGCATCTTATCTGGGGAATTTACAGGTGCTCCCTTAAAACCTGATCTGGCTTAATAAACCTTGCTTTAATGCAGATTTTTTGATCATTTTTGTAAAGGTATTGGATATAACTGTTTAAATGTTTATGCAGTATTTTTTCTTGTACAACTTATGCAATTGAGGTTAAGTAGCTTGCCTATGTTAACTATATTTCATGTAATGTATTTTGTCTGTTAGTAATATTTATTTTTTGTGGAAGTAATGGGCTTTGTCACTTTTTGTGTGTTGATAATCATTGTCCATGATTATTCCCCTTTCCTTAGGAAGATGGTAGTTGTCAGCATAGTTACAAGTGTGTTAAAGCCCAATTATTATTTTTAAGTGAATTTATGTATGTGGAGCAAATTATTTTGTCACAATTGCCCGGTAAATCAGATTTGTACTTTACTATCTGCTGCTTAGAGAGATTTGTTTTGCACTTTTAATGGCTCTTTTTGGAGGGCGCTTCCATTTGGGGAAACTCTTCTGAACGTTTAGTGGATGGGAGATTACCTCACCATTACATGGGCTATTTTTAAAAAATATATATTTTGTTAAGTTTTGAGACCAGCAGTCATAGAACAAAGTGAAATATTTAACAAAACATAACAAAAGATTGAAAAAATAAGTATTATACACAATTTTGTGACAGCCATTATTAAATTGTGAATAAATCCTCAGTGTCATCTGCAGTCAGACAGTTCTCTGCCTAGATAAATTAATTTTGTATATCTGTAAGTTGCAACTTTCATTACAGTCAGTGTCTGTCAGATGCTCACTGCTAAATACTGTAGTTCTGTACAATATTGTTCTGTACAATTTTGTTACTAATAAAAAAAATGAATGTTCTGTACAAAGTAAAGACCCTGACATGTTATTCAGTATCCACTTATCTAAAGCATGTTTCATATCTCCCATATTCATCTATTTGTTCAGGCTACCATTTGACATACTTGTATTTGCATATTTTGTATGCTTTTCAGTGAAAGGTGTTTCCTCAGTATTGTATGTGATATAAATTGCTTTGTAATGTTTATGTAATACATGAAGCTTGCTGATTACTCTCTGATATTCAGAAAAAGACAAACCAGTTAAGTCCCACATTGGCAAACCAACCTTAAATGTTAAGCACACCCTGCTAAACTTGTTAATGTGGGGTCTACCACTTGGCAGTAAAATCTGTCTGTACATACTAGCAAATGATAACAGCAGAACAAAAGATTTGTTTCTGCCTGCTCTCTGAGAAAGGTGCTAGAATAATGTGTTCGCCTGCGTAATATGAAGGGTATGAACTCTGAAACTCAAATGTGTGTCATTGTTTAGTGACTTCAGTCCTCTGTGGTTTGTTTGAAAACCACAGATTTTAGGAGGAACAGATGAAAAATATGAGGCAGTAATCTGGACAGTCTGTGAAAATCTAGACAGTAGAACGGCATTAAAGGTATGTGTAAATGTGATGGACAGCATTATACAGTGTCTGCTAAGTGTTTTTCATCTTTGAAAGCCATCAAAACACTTAGTGAGTTGTTTTCCCTGTAGCTAATAGTATATGGGGCAGATAGAACTCCATGCACTACAAAGAATTATGTTTGTCTCACCAATCATAACCCTGTATTGTGTGTTCTCAACATGGATGTCAAGATTAACCTCTCAAGCTTACCTCTGAAGGTGAATTTCTTTGTCATCCATGTCGCAAACACATAAGCAGTTTATGATCGTCTAGCCAGTTCATAATCCTCTGTTATCACACATGAGCCATGGCTGAAAAAGGGTCCCAGGATCAGTTTACTTAACTGTTTAGGCTTGACATACTTTAAGACTTTGTTAATGTGGAAGGCCTCTGGATAACAAAGTTTGGCCTGTGTCCACAGTGGTGAGGAAGTCCTTGTATGTGACACAACATGTAAGTAAAGGTGTGGTATCCAGATCCAAGGAAACTATAGTCCTGCTGTACTTAACCCTCATTAGACCAGTAATAGAGTACAATGTGCCATTTGGCATGTACTTGACTAGGCACTTAAAGCAGCTGGAGCAACCTCAGATGTTCCTCACAAAGAAAATACAGGGTGTAAATAACATGTCCTATGTGGATAGACTAAAGGCACTATCCCTTTACTCTGTCTGGTACCAACTATTAAGGGGTGACATATGCCTGACCTACAAGGCATTCACAAATCCAGCCCTGAGTGAGCTGCTACATATCCACAAGTCAAACAGCATGAGGGTCACCCGATGTAGGGATCTAAACTTAGTCATTGACTCACACAAAACATGCTGGAGGGACAGATATTTGTCTCAGAGATTACCATTTATTTGGAACAAGCTTTCTATTCATGTTAAGCAGAGCTCTTCCCTGTCCCTCTTCAAAAGCAGTTTGGATCACTGGATGGGGAATTGCAAATTCACACCTGGGGTAGCACCTATGTCCCTTATGGATATGGGCAGTCTGTAAGGTACTCGAGACATAGGCACAAACCTGTGTTATCCTCTTGCCCCTAGAGGCCATATATTGGGTAAAGCCGTATATTGGCTAGGCTTGTAAGGTCTTTTAATCATTTAGCCTAGTAATCTCCTTTGTACCTATGAAAAGAAAAGTATGATGCCTTTGGGGGGTTTTTTTGGATCTTGTTTTATAGTATGGTATTGGAAGTTTAATTTTTAGTCCAGCTAGGTACCGATATTGGGTTCTTGCTTCTAGTAGTGCTTCACTTTTGTGAGCAATGTATCCACATTTGACAGCTAGGCACAGTTTCTGTTTGGTTTCAGATAGCATAGGCTTAGTGTTTAATAGTATTGTTGAGCCAAATAGATATGCTTTGGAGATCATTTTCAAGCTGACGTTTGAATGCTGTGCAGGAAGAGCCAGGTCTGTAACATATGCTTATAAAATGAGAGGGACTTATGGAATGACCAAGGGTAGCTTGTTGATGAAAATGGAGAAGAATAGTGGGGAATAAAATAGAGGCTTCCAAGACTTTCTTGCTGAGGTTTGATGCATTGTATCCTTGTGAACCAATTTTAACAGTGAAGAATCATTTGATGAGTAATTTGTGAACCACTTTAGTGAGTCATTGCTGATGCTTGCTACTAAAGGGCATTTAGTAGTCTGGTGTAGTCATCTAAGTCAAAGGCTTCTGTGAGGTTGATGAAGAATGCACCTGCTAGATTGCCATTGTCTTTTTAGTGCATCTTCTAGTAGGGTGAATATGGCAGTTGTAATATTTTCGTCATTCCAGAATCCATGTTTTCAAGGGAAAAGTAGGGAATACTTGTGTGTTTAGGATGTTTAAGTATACCAGTTTTTGTTTTAGTCTTCCTTATACAAGGATAACTGAAGTAGGTCTACAGTCACCTGTAGAAGCAGGTTTGGGGATTGTGGGAAGGGGTTGAGTTATTGCTGGCAGTGTATTTTTGGTATGGCACAACTTTAACTTGTGTTTAAGCAGGGAGAGTATGTGCTCAGAGGTTAGTTTGAGGACCCTTGGAATGGGCCATCAGGTTCGTACAGCCTGCAGTGATATTAACTTGTTTCCAGAATGCGTTTTTGTTCCTTTGTAGAGACTGTTGACTGGCGTGGAGATGCATGGCTTTTATGTTGTCTTGTGGTCTTTTTAGCTATGTTTCTAAGTAGTATGAATCTATTTCTGTTTTCAAGAGAATATTTTCCAGTTATTCCAAACAGAATTACTGAGCTTGTATAGAATTGTAAGTTCTTCAGTAAACTGTACATTTTTTTGTTTAGCATTTGTTTAGCTTTGTACAGTCTAGAGATAAGGGGAGGTATTTAATTTTGCAGCTATAAGCTGTCACCTTTTTAGGTCTTCATTACCTTTGTAAGAGTTACCACAGGTGAGGGTGGTTGCCAAGTTAACAGAACTCAGTTCTGATTTTTGTCAGACTTTGATCGGAAGGTAACTAGATGATTTTTTTTTTAACTTGCTATGGGCAGTGGTCACTGATGGATGGTGGTGAGATGAATAAAGAGTCAGTTAGGTTACAATTGTTCCTGATGACTAATTCTAAAAGAGAATGCTTGCTGGTTTTGAGGTTTGTCCTAATAGGCTATGTTACTGTTTTTCAAGGAGTTTGGTTTTGGTTTGGTATATTTTTATATCACTAACATTTCCAGACTTATTTTTAAACATGTATTGTTTTCATAATGTATTGATTAATGCGGTGGTGGTGCTGTGGTAGCATTGTCGCCACACAGTAAGACGTTGTTCGATTCTCAGCTAAAAGCGCCTTCTGCGTGGAGACATGCGTGAATGGGTGTGCCTTCGTCGAAGGTTGTGCATCAGAGCTGGCAACTCGGCATGTAAAAATCTACTGCCAATCATTAGCAGACCGGAGTTCCACTGTGGCGACCCCTAACCGGGAAAAGCCGAAAGACACAACAACATTGTTTTCATAATGTAGCCAACTAAGGTTACTTTCTATAGTCATACTGTATTATGTGGCTGTGAGACAAAACTGGAACATAAACACTACACTAGCAGAATAAGATAAGTATTCAAAAAGCATTGTTGCTCTACTCAACAAGTTGTACGGAGAACCAGCATTTTCTTCATTGCAAAGTACAGTTTCCTTTTCGGAAGACACGTTTACCCTTGCTCATGTTAATGCTTCACTGTTGAATTGGAAGCCAAAGCATACATCTTAACTGCTCCTGAGGTCTATTTATAGCTTTTATTATAGTCCAACTGGGCTGTGGTATTCCCTTTTTGGTGGAGGCCCATGGAAAAAAGGTCTGGTAACAAAATAAGCAATTTTATACAAGAGAGAAAATTGAGTTACAGTATGGATGTACAAGGTAATTTGCCTCATATTTTTTCCTGTTCCCTGTAAAAGTTTTGATTTTCTAATAAGCCAGTGAGGATTATACTCCGTAAATAATGCTAGTCATTAGAGTTTCATATTACTTATTGTTCAGAAAATTTGTTAATGAAAAACATGTTGTTTTATCTACTTTTTTGAAAATAAGTTAGAGTAATATAAAAAAATTGTCCTTGATTTTGGGCCTTTGTTTCTCCCATTATTTTTGGCTTTGTCTCTGATTCTTGAGCAAGGAAGATGAGAGCTATGCCTACAATAAATAAATTGATGTGTTCTGCTGTAGTTAACAGTGTGTCATCCTAGTGTAGATGAGACTGAAAGTCACATGTACGTGTACCCCGAGAATCATCTTGATTGACAGCTTTGTCATTGAGTGCAGAGAGATTGAAAAAAAATGGCTAAAACAACTTTTGGCAAACGTTGGGAGTATATTTTTTGCAGAAAGAAAGCCCCCTTGCACTCCCACACCTCCAAACTTAAATGCATTTACTCCAAGGTTGCACAGCAATGGAGTAAAAAGAGAACTCCACTGTTGACAAAAGTAGTTACCCAAATTTCCTCAGTCTTTCAGTACTTGCTGAAAGTGCTGATCGACTGAAATGCACCTACCCCCTGTTTAAAGTGTGAAAAGATGTGAATTATATATATTCTTCATATTGGCTAGTATTTGCTTCTTAGATAGAACAGTGTGCTACCCTGAAAGAGAATTCTCAACATTTTGCCTTTGAATTCATGTGTGTGGATGGCCTGTTGGTTGACTGTAAAATGAATAATAATTGTGTGGTTAGGGGCATGGGCCAGGCCATCCATTTAACACTGCAAGTGACCAGAGTTCAGTAGTATCATGGCTACTAGCAGCTGAGTTAGAGAAGTGAGAGACATCATCACTGACCATCTCTGCAGCACTCATGAGAAGTAGAGTCCTTCAGAGTATCTTCATCCCTGACATCTCTGGTGAAAACCAGGATTGTGACAAAGAATTATAAAAAAAATTCACAACGTGCTAAAGTGGCTAGATGGAAAATGTTACTTGGAAGCAAGGGAATGTCCTTCCATTGATCCCACATAAAGGGTTATCTGTAGCTATCCCTAGCGATTGAGACGATTTGCATATCTCCCTGATTCGAGGTCATAAATAATTAGTACCTACCCTGTAAGGGAGACAGAAACATTCACCTGAAAAAAAGAATATCTCTTTCTCTTCTTTGTGGATAACTTTACAGATCTGAAGAAGTTTCCTCTTGTTGTGCCTACTGGGAAGAAAAGGAGAAGCAAGAAAACAATGGAATAATTGTTACTTTAATTCCTGTCTCCTGCTGTAGTATCACCAAGTGCAGCTGTGCTGGACTGACAGAAGTTTTGTTAACTTAACAGATGTATCTCCCAGTGCATCAGTAAAAAAAGCACTAAAAGATGAGGGTAGCCTTCACGAGTTCAATTTGCTTAAAGAAATAAATCCTGACTATGCCCCAGGCAGTCCAATTCAGTTAGGGGCTTTGGAGTTTGACAAAACAGGGGAAGACAGGTGGAGCCAGTCACATATTGGTAGGATCCCTCTGAAGGACATGCAGTGATGAAAACTGCATCATCTGGACTGGAATTTAGACTGTCCAAGTCACCCCATCGGTTGCCTTCAACAAGGGCATGTAGAAGCATGCTGTCATATGGGGAGGACAATGTAGGCCTCTGCAGTGATAAACTGCAATGGCTCCTGCCTAGGGTGGGGTTAACCCTTTAAATTGCCCTTATTTCTGGAATGCTAGCAAGAGAACAAACACGCTCATGCCTAAATTGATTGACAGCTTCCTCCATACAGCTGTTGCCCTAATACTGGGTAGAATCCCTAGTATGGAAGATTTAATGGGTCACTTATAGTTTGGATGGGGGGCATAGGGGCAAAAATCAGAAAATATAAAGAAGGATAATCTGTGTTGCTTTCAAATTGGACAAGCCACAGAGAGAGCGAGATAAAGTAAAATCGAAAATTACAGACAGTGCTGCATACAATTATGCTTATTCCCCATGTATCAGTTTAGTGTTTTTTGTTGTCATCTCTAGGCTGCTTTGGGATCAGTCACTTTTCATCTCCACAACTTCTGCTACTAGTCGATCTTGCAAGTGTCATAGCAGTAGTTCAGTTACACTGTGATATGGCAGTTTATCAGACTGAAATGGCATGGGTGTTACTGTTATCTGACTTGGAGACTTGGCTTGACATCTGTGGTGCCAGTGTTTGTATGGGAAGAAACTGCATAGATCAACCTGAGGAATGAAGATTGGTCACTCCACTTTGAAGCAAAGCATTGAGGAAATGTCACACAAATCATGACTTTAATGATGACTGCAAATGCCACAGCAATTGCTGATTGGCATGTCAAATTCTGAAACCTGTAATGGTCAGGGGTGAGGCATGAAGACCAAGTTGGGTCTTTGGACGTAACACACAAAGTTATCTTAGTGATCACCTTCATTGTGACTTTCAGACGTTAACCTCTGAACTTGGTATTTGTGTTTATCTTGATGACAGGCTTAATCTTTGCTCTGCTTTTCTAAGGAAACAACACTGTTTGCATCAACTTTGACTCTGGTAATGATAAGAGTGACCATGGCAAGGGAGGACAATTCTACTTCTTGAATGTTTGTTAAAATGCACTTTCAATGAATGTGCCTTTAGAAGTTTAGTTTATCCTTTCAAGTTGGCAGGACTGTGTTTCTTCTATTTAAACATGACGTTTAAAAAAAAATTGTGTACACAGAGTAGTAGAAAAGAAAACAGACCATAACAATTCCATTATTATTTTCATGTAGTATACACATACATTTTCTTTTTAACAATTTTCATTCACTCCAAGATTATACACATTTATTTACAGTAAAAGTATGACTAGACCATGCAAAAACCCCTTTTCATGGGAGGCTGGGGAGAGAAATCCTTCAGTGTTACACACACAATAAAACAGACTTAGAAATAACAAATATCAAAACCAAGTAAAAATATATGAAGAGGATCATCAAAGGGACACTGCAGCACTAAATCCAGAAAATTTATTGAAAAAAGTTAAGCGCGGTCACAAGACTTCATCAGAACAAGAAAATATAAAAAAATGCCATATTTAAATACCCTAACCCTTACAGCCATTGGTTGACAAAGCAAACATAATTTCCTGTAAAATAATTAAGCAGTTTAAAAAGACAGTAACACATAATCACAGTAACTGCCCATTACAACACACCAATTGCCACCTACCATCCACATAGACATTAATGTATTGTGTATTGAAGTATGATTTAAAACACAGATCTTAAATAAAATCACATAAAAAAGCTGATTTTAGTTTTAATACAGAACTAATGGATAACTTGTCATTGAGCCCAGGTGGTTGACATGCATTTAATTTGATCTGCCACTTGAGCTCAAAATATTCAAGGAAGTCATCGTCGGGCCCCCCCTCGTGGACCCAGGTCTACTTGTTCAAGTACAAAAAATTTAAAATAATGTGTCGGGTGTTCCTTTATATGCTTAAATAAAGCATTGGTGTCTTATTTTTTAGTATATCATAGTTGTGTTGATATATTCTTTGTCTGAGGGCTCTGATTGTCTTCCCCACATAGTACCCCTCACATACCATACAGGTTGCAATATATACCACTCCCTTAGTGTAACAGTAACACTTCCTGTTAGTAGTGATTTTACCATAGTGCCTGACTCTAATGGAATCATTGTCCAATATATAGGAGCATTGTCCACACCTCCCACATTTAAAAGTTCCACCTAGGCCTGCCTTTAACTTTTTCCTCTCCACCAGGCCTTTCAAGGAGGTGCCCTTTTTGTAAACCACAATAGTTTTCCCCCAACCTTTTGTTGATCTTCTCATCCAAACAAAAAATGGTCCAAAAATCATAAATGATGCTTCTAATGTTAAAAAAGTCCCTAGTGAAGGGCAGGACACATGCCCTAGTAAAGTCAGTTTTGACCAAACCAGAGGTTCTATTCAAACCTTCAGGCTTCTCCAGGAGTGTAGAATAAATACCCCCAGCTCTTTTTGATTTGACTTCTTCAGCTATGTCATTGACAAAGTTCAAGGGGTAACCTCTTTTCTGCAACATTCCCATTAAGACATCACATTCTTTAACAAAATCGCCCTGGTCAGACACCATTCTGGCCAATCTCATGTATTGACCCTTGACAAGGGATTTTTTCTGATGCAGAGGGTGGCAACTCTCAAAATGCAACAAAGAGTTAGAATAGGTAGGTTTTCGATAAAGGTGCAAAGTAAACCTACCCTTAAAGTGATCTTTCTTCATAGTAACATCCAGATAATTCAAGGTATCAAGGTCCTTGGTCATGGTAAATTTAAAAAACTTGGTAGTGTTGTTGATGTAAACAAAGAACCTGTTCAGGTCATCTTTGCTCTCATGCCAAAATAAGACCATATCATCCAGGTACCGTCCATATAGTACCCACATGTCCTTGAATTCATAGTTCACTACGTAGAGCTCGTCCCACTGTGCTAATACAATGGTAGCAAATGACGGTGCGCAACATGTGCCCATTGCCACCCCCTGCACCTGCTTGAATAAATGCCCCTCAAAAGTGTATAAAATTGTTGTCCAGAACCATTTCCATACAGGACCTGATAGTAAGGATAGTGTCATGGTTCAATGTACTGTTTAAGTATAAATAGTCATAGAGAACCATTCTAGTCCAACATCATGGGGTATTACTGAGAAGAGGTCACAGATGTCAGTGGTAACCAAGATCAAGTCCTCGTGGTACATACTGTTCTTAACTTTGGACAGAAAGTCCTAGGAGTCCTTGATCACCATGTCTCTGTTATCGAGGGTGTGCTTGACAGTGTTATCAATATATTTAGCCAAACTGAAGGTTTTAGAAGCTTTTGCATCGACAATCGGTCGTAAGGGGGGGGAGGGGTCAGAGATACTCTTATGTATTTTAGGCATTCTAAAAATGGTAGGAATCCTAGGATGCTTAGTTTCCAAAAATCTAAAAGTTTCTACAGTAATTTGCTCATTGAGTAAAATTTGTTAAATGCCTAAATCTATACGCCTGTAGGATATATTCAACTCATTTCTGGAAGCCTCCATGTATGTGTCACTTACAATAAGTCAGTCAATTGAAATCACACACATCCATGATAACAATTTCTCTCCCCTTATCCGGTTTCATAATCTTGATTTCATTATTCTCCAAAATATCACGGAGCAATGTAATTTCTTGCCTAGTTAAATTATTGGCCCCATTATTGTCAGGAAGGTTTTTGTTATTATTTTTGGCAACCACTTTTCTGAATTCATTTTCACAAATGGTCTCATACATTTGTACTGTCGGGTGCATAGGGGGTATGAAAGTACTTGGTCTATTTAATCGGCCTAGATTCCCCTGCAACATGCATTGTCCAGCCCCCTCCTGTGAAAAAAAAGAGTTCCAAATTCAACTTCCTAGTGAATAATTTAAACTCCAAAATAGTATTAACAATGTCACTACCAGTTTTTGGCACAAAGCTGAGCCTTTTTGAGAACAGGTCTGCCCAATCAGTACTCACAGTTATCCTACTATGATTGTAAATGCTGAAATCATGCTCAAGATCCTTCACAATGGTACATTCATACATCCCATCTCTTTCATTGGTATCATTCATCATTTCCAATACTGTTGTTGTTGTTGTTGTGTCCCCCTCCTCCATTGATTCTGATAATTCACTTGTCCATACCCTCCATTCCCTTGTCTCCCCCTCCTCTGATTCATCAATCCCTGGGATCTCCTCAGAGGCGGTGGTTCTAAAGGGGCATTGTCATCCACTGAATCTACCACATCATCATCTTCATTAATTACATTTACCTCTTCACTTCAGCCCACCTAGCTTGTTGGCCCAGGGGTGGGTCAGAGTATGCCCTCCCCTCATCATAGTCAGTTATATCCCTGAACAGTTTTCTTTCTTTCCTTTTTTGCAATTGCACCAAGTCATTATCAACACTTTTAAATAAATTATTAAATTCAACCAACCTATGTTTAAATAATAAATCACGCTTAATTTCAGTGTCAAGTTTGTTAATGTCCTTTAAAATAGCAGCCATTTTTTTATTGTTATCAGTAGTAAAAATGTTTAACAACTCACAACCTTGCGTATTAAAAAAAGTTCTTTAAGTGCCGGTGTAACTGGGATTCCTTAATAAGCCCAGTCAGATATTTCCATGTCCGAAGGCCCTTGGGAATCTGCTCTCTCCTTACACACTCATGCAGATATTCATTTTCCAATTGCAAATGTTTGTACCTGAACAAAGCTTCCTTAAAACCCCAAAATTGTTGCTTGAGACTGCTGTGTTGGTTGGTAGCGTTCATATTCTGTCCATCAAAGATAATTCCATTACTGAGCCATTGTTCAACCGAAACTGATGGCATGTTGTCATTACGTGCATCTAGCATGTTGCTAGATGCTAGTCCACTCCCATTTACGTTACTGCTGCCTGCAGACCTCATTCACATGAGTGATTGTTAGAATTAGTGCTCCTTTGTGCTGGAGTAATCATTGAGATGTCAGGACTCGATATACCAGTATTGTTGAGCCCCTGACTACGATGGTCCACTAATTGACCCAGAAGTGACTCTACCTTAGCGGAAAGCCCAGCAACAGTAGATGCAAGTGTTGCCACCATTTGAACAGTAATGTTCAAGTCCATGCTGCCAGTGCTACTGGGCTGCTCCCCTCCATCCATGACTAAAACAGACTTAGAAATAACGAACACCAAAACCAAGTAAAAAATATATGAAGAGGATCAGCAAAGGAACACTGCAGAACTAAATCCAGAAAATTTATTGAAAAAAGTTAAGCGCTTTCGTCAAAATCACAAGACTTCATCAGAACAAGAAAATACAAAAAATGCCATATTTAAATATCCTAACCCTTACAGCCATTGGTTGACAAAGCAAACATCATTTCCTGTAAAATAATTAAGCAGTTTAAAAAGACAGTAACACAATCACAGTAACTGCCCACTACAACACACCAATTGCCACCTACCATCCACATAGACATTAATGTATTGTGTATTGAAGTATGATTTAAAACACAGATCTTAAATAAAATCACATAAAAAAGCTGATTTTAGTTTTAATACAGAACTAATGGATAACTTGTCATTGAGCCCAGGTGGTTGACATGCATTTAATTTGAACTGCCACTTGAGCTCTAAATATTCAAGGAAGTCATTGTTGGGCCCCCCTCATGGATCCAGGTCTACTTGTTCAAGTAGAAAAAATGTAAAATAATGTGTCGGGTGTTCCTTTATATGCTTAAATAAAGCATTGTTTTTTTTTACTTTTTAGTATATCATAATTGTGTTGATATATTCTTTTTCTGAGGGTTCTGATTGTCTTCCCCAAATAGTACCCCTCACATACCATACAGGTTGCAATATATACCACTCCTTTAGTGTAACAGTAACACTTCCTATTAGTAGTGATTTTACCATAGTTCCTGACTCTAATGGAATCAGTGTCCAATATATAGGGGCATTGTCCACACCTCCCACATTTAAAAGTTCCACCTAGGCCCGCCTTTAACTTTTTCCTCTCCACCAGGCCTTTCAAGGAGGTGCCCTTTTTGTAAACCACAAGATGTTTTTCCCCCCAACCTTTTGTTGATCTTCTCATCCAAACAAAAAATGGTCCAAAAATCATAAATGATGCTTCTAATGTTAAAAAAGTCCCTAGTGAAGGGCAGGACACATGCCCTAGTAAAACTGTCAGTTTTGATCAAACCAGAGGTTCTATTCAAACCTTCAGGCTTCTCCAGGAGTGTAGAATAAATACCCCTAGCTCTTTTTGATTTGACTTCTTCAACTATGTCATTGACAGTTCAAGGGATAACCTCTTTTCTGCAACATTCCCATTAAGACATCACATTCTTTAACAAAATCATCCTGGTCAGACACCATTCTGGCCAATCTCACATACTGACCCTTGACAAGGGATTTTTTCTGATGCAGAGGATGGCAACTCTCAAAATGCAACAAAAAGTTAGAATAGGTAGGTTTTCTATAAAGGTGCGAAGTAAACCTACCCTTAAAGTGATCTTTCTTAATAGTAGCATCCAGATAATTCAAGGTGTCAAGGTCCTTGGTCATGGTAAATTTCAAAAAATTGGTAGTGTTGTTGATGTAAACGAAGAACCTTTTCAGGTCATCTTCGCTCCCATGGCAAAATGAGACCATATAATCCAGGTACCATCCATATAGTACCCACATGTCCTTGAATTCAGAGTTCACTACGTAGAGGTCTTCCCACTGTGCTAATACAATGTTAGCAAATGACGGTGCGCAACATGCGCCCATTGCCACCCCCTGCACCTGCTTGAATAAATGCCCCTCAAAAGTGATAAAATTGTTGTCCAGAACCATTTCCATACAGGACCTGATAGTAAGGATAGTGTCATGGTTCAATGTACTGTTTAAGTATAAATAGCCATAGAACCATTCTAGTCCAACATCATCGGGTATTACTGGGAAGAGGTCACAAATGTCAGTGGTGACCAAGATCAAGTCCTTGTGGTACATGCTGTTCTTAACTTTAGACAGAATGTCCCAGGAGTCCTTGATCACCAGGTCTCTGTTATCGAAGGTGTGCTTGACAGTGTTATCAATATATTTAGCCAGACTGAAGGGTTTAGAAGCTTTTGCATTGACAATTGGTAGTAAGGGGGGAGGGGGGGTCAGAGATACTCTTATGTATTTTAGGGATTCCAAAAATGGTAGGAATCCTAGGATGCTTAGTTTCCAAAAATCTAAATGTTTCTACAGTAATTTGCTCATTGAGTAAAAGTTGTTCAATGTCTAAGTCTATACACCTGTAGAATATATTCAGCTAATTTGTGGAAACCTCTGTGTATGTGTCACTGTACAATAAGTCAGTCATTTTACTATTGTAATCACACACATCCATGATAACAATTCCTCCCCCCTTATCCAGTTTCATAATCCTGATTTCATCATTCTCCAAAATATGACGGAGCAATGTAATTTCTTGCCTAGTTAAATTATTGGCCCCATTATTGTCAAGAAGGTTTTTGTTATTATTTTTGGCAACCACTTTTCTGAATTAATTTTCACAAAGGGCCTCATACATTTGCACTGTCGAGTGCATAGGGGGAATGAAAGTACTTGGTCTATTTAATTGGCCTAGATTCCCCTGCAGCATGCATTGTCCAGCCCCCTCCTGTGAAAAAAGAGTTCCAAATTCAACTTCCTAGTGAATAATTTAAACTCCAAAATAGTATTGACAATGTCACTACCAGTTGTTGGCACAAAGTTGAGCCCTTTTGAGAACAGTTGTGCCCAAGCAGTACTCACAGTTATCCTACTATAATAGTAAATGCTGAAGTCATGCTCAAGATTCTTCACAATGGTACATTCATATATCCCATCCCTTTCATTGGTATCATACATCATTTCCAATACTGTTGTTGTTGTTGTTGTTGTGTCCCCCTCCTCCATTGATTCTGATAATTCACTTGTCCATACCCTCCGTTCCCTTGTCTCCCCCTCCTCTGATTCATCAATCGCTGGGATCTCCTCAGAGGCGGTGGTTCCAAAGGGGCATTATCATCCACTGAATCTACCACATCATCATCTTCATTAATTACATTTACCTTACACACACAATAAAACAATTTAAACAGATGATAAAGCTTTGGCAGTAAAACACGTCTAATTAATAAATTGCACAATTCTTGCCTTCCCTTAATTTTCATTCCTCCTCTTGAACATTATTCTGTATATATTGTTCCCACAAATTCCATTTATTTCTGTGTTCATAGGTAAGCACTAGGCAAGCTGCCCTTGCAGGCCATTTTAAGCCTAGCCAATTTCCCTTTTTGTGCTTAACTTAACCTATCCCATTTGATTAGAGATTGGCCTTACCCATCTCACAGTCAATAATTATATATTACCCCAAATGAGAATAACTGGGATCATACCATAGATAATTTCAGGGGACCCACGCATGGAATAAAACATTTTGAAGCTAGCTGTGCCCATTAGTAGTGCAGGGGGAAGTCCTGTGGTAAATTGTCTGTTTCCCATCCATAGATACAAGTTGTGCTTGAATATGGACGGGATGAACTTCATTTTTTGTGGATGGGGAGCCTTTTCCTGAAACAAGGAGTTAGGTCAGGCACAGTCTTGGATAGCCATTTTGTAGTGTTCATAGTACCCTAGCAGTGTACAGAGTTTCAGCCTCTTAGCTTTACCTTTGTTTGAGAAAATTCAAGAAAAACTATCTTACACTTGTTAAAGGTTTACCAGTGGAAAAAAATGTTTGTTTGAGAAAATGTCAGTCCCATGAGCTGTATCTTCTGCAAGATATACCTATCCCTCCAAATCATTTTGTTGGTGTTACAGAAGAGGTTTAACTCCATATACCAAATATTTCTGATGCCATTTGCCATGCTGATGTACAATAAATCCATCAGTATTGGGTCAGAGGATGCCTTTTATGCCAGACACGTCACCTCGTTAACAGTCTATAGGATACCAAGTATAGTGACAGGGCTTTGAGTCGGTACATGTAGGACATGTTTTTCAGGCCTTTTATCCTTTTAG
This sequence comes from Protopterus annectens, assembly GCF_019279795.1. Classification (NCBI taxonomy): domain Eukaryota; kingdom Metazoa; phylum Chordata; order Ceratodontiformes; family Protopteridae; genus Protopterus; species Protopterus annectens. The sequence continues at coordinate 1,406,380,491 of NC_056741.1, forward strand.
TAAGGTATCTGTGTGGGGTGTTCCAGTTGTTGCATGTGTCTGGACAAAATACAAAGCCATCGAAAGACTTCTCATGGAACTAATCGATCAAGACATAGGGAACCTCCAAACACTAGGCCCATTCAGTTTGGATTCATCAGGGGCAGTTTATGCTTACTCAACCTGGTGGATTTTTTGAAAAGGTCGCCAACACGATGGATGAAAGCAAAACTGTACACACCGCATACCTCAGCCTGGCCAAATACTGCATTATATTTATTAGTAGCTATGGCCAGTGCTTGACAGTTTTCTGTTATGTAAAAGAAGTGCAGAATAAATGCAGAAACGCAGTTATTTCATAACCTTTGACAAAGTAACCTTCCAGTTTATAGCCTTTACCAAAAAGCCCTTTTGATATAGAGGAGCATTTTACAGTTTAACAACTCTGCAGAGAGCCATCCTAAGCAGTCAACTACTTGTAGTAATGCATTAGAATTTAAACACACCAATAAACAGCTCTTATGAAGGTCTCTGAATGTCCATCAGCATAGGAGTGTAGCCAGAAATTTACACTTCATAAGTCAAGCCTCATGCTGCTGTTGCTCCCCCTACTACACATCTGTCATTTAAAAATCTACTTAACCCCTCAAACTGTTGTTCCTGACTACTTTGGAAAGGGACATATTATTTTTGACTGTTACCACTTAAAACTATAAAAAGAGTATTTTAGTAGTGTATTCCTGTCACATAAGCATGTTTTGTATAGCTGTATGCAGTAGTCACTGGACAGTTCTAAACAATCTGTGTTTTTTTAGCTAGAATGTTTCTGAGAGATGCACAGAAAACACTTTACTCATTTGAGCACAAATACCTAAACACAACATGTACCACACACACTTATAGTTTAGTATGAGCCACATAGGTACTTGGTTTATGTGAACACTGGTACAAATTTCTGTTGAGAGACTCAGACGGAGGGCAGAAATGTGTTAGGCAGGAAAGGATTTATGATTAGGTTTAAGAAAAAAAGAGTCTATAAACAGTGTATGAGTGGTGTTATACCCTTGTGACTTTGGTGCCTTGAATTGTAGAGTAGTAAGAGAGATTGGTTTATTTGTCAAGGAATAAATAAGTCACCTCTGTCAGATCTGAGGCAGTAAGAGCTTTACTTAAAACAAGTCAGCATGAATACAAGCTAAAAGCAGAGAAACTGCACCTGAAATTTCAGGTATTCTTAATAATTTGGGGAGGTAGGGGCTCAGTCCTTTGATCAACCAAAGCTGTCCATCAATACATTAAAATGCTTGGTTATACCAGTCATGATGTGCAGGTCTTTGGTTACAGAGGGTTATGCATTTACCCTAAGCAAATGTTCAAGTAAAACATTAATAAATGCACAGAGAGAGGAGTTAATACTCAGTGAACCTGTACTCATATAATTGCTACTTAAGTGGCATACCCAGTCAGTGCGCATGTGCGCGCACACACACACACACACACACACACACACACACACACACACACACACAGCATTCTTCTTTCATTTTTATACTTTTACTGAGAGCACTAAAGCTGTAAGGAGAAGTGATTACTTAATAATGTGCACTTCGGGTTACTTTATGTATGCACAAGTCAGTTAGTTGGGATTGGCAATGATGTCTGAACCCATGTTACTTATGTGCTTTGTATGAAGAATGATTCATTTTTCTACCACACTGTCACATGATGTTTGGATATTACACAGTGTTTTTGTGAGTATTACATCCTAAATAAGTAAACTGCATGTAGAATTGTCATTAGCCCTTCAAAATGAATCATCATTGTGCAAAAGATATGCTCATTTCATGCCAGTTTCCTGTAATCAGTGAAGGCAAAATACACACATTTATGTATACTATATGTGCATGTGTGTGTATGGGTAATATGGGTCTGTGTTGTCAGATAAGTAAACATCTTCTACTGTAGAGGTAGGGAATGTGTGTGCACTCGTGTATTTTAAGGAATGTGATTCACAATGAAATGCAAGCTTACAGTACAAGACGTTTTCATCCGGCAGAAGACCCTCACCTTTTTTTTCTATATTCATTATGGCTTCCTTTTTCCCTTTCATTTCATGTGGTATATGATATGGGATGTTTGCCAGTGTATGTAAACAGCACACATACATTTTTAGTTGGGTCTGTTGTGTCAATGAAGATGTTTTTGCTTGGGTGGTTGCATTTGTTTTCTTTCATGTTTTATTTCTTATGTTTACTTGTTTTAAATTTGTTATATTTCATCTGTGTTTGATTGTAATGTTTATTTGTCTATTTGTGTGTGCCGCAATGTATTTCTTCTATTTTGAAGTAAATGGGCTTTGCTTTGGAGGCTTATGACACAAGTAGAGTGATGATAAAATATCTCGTACTCTTACAAAAAATATTTTAATCACACCTCTCTGTGTCTTTTGGATATGTTTACTTATATATATATATATATGTGTGTGTGTGTGTGTGTGTGTGTGTGTGTGTGTGTGTATATATATATATATATATATATATATATACACACACACACACACACACACACACACACACACCTCTCAACCTGAAACATCAAAAATCTGGTACAACTGGCTAAAAATCTGTACACTGATTAACATAAATTTGCATGCATAATAACCACCCACTCCGATGGAATTGTAGGATACAAACATTCAAGTGCAAATTGAAGAACAAAATATTAAACACAAAATATAACCAGAGTGCAATATACAGATATGAATAAAATCTGTACAAGTGATGGCTGACGATCAAACATACGTACATATGTACATTTGCACATAAGCATCACTAAATAATGAAAAGAATTACACAAAGTTACAACTAAAAACAGTAGCACTGCTACTAATATATTTGTGAATGAAAAACGGCAACAAGGATTGTGGAAGGCTGCATGCTGACCATAGTAATGAGATTTATGCAGCAACGAAAGATGACACTGAAGGCAAAGCTACTATAAACACAACAAAGGGCCATAAGTTACACTTCCAAAAGGACATGATTGCACGTACCAGCATTTTTTTAACTGCATAAGCAATCTGACCAATGAATAAAGTGCCACCAGGGAGTAATGAATGCAAATCCATGGGTCCTTTTACTGAAGGTGTGAAAAACCAATGATAGGTCATTGGAAATGTGTTTAAAAAATTTGGCATCCAGCACAAGCAAGCAAAGCATATTATACACAATTTTTGCAGAAAGTTTGCACTGTGCAACAGGACCTGATGTCCCAGCTTAAAACATGCAAGTGACGTTAAAAGGCTATAAGCGCACAACTATAGACTGTGGTAACGGTGACATATGCTTGTTGCATTAGCATCTAAGCAATTAATTGTAGACTTTCACTGTGGAAATTTTGGTATATAACTTTACCTCCAAATTTAGTATATATCTCACAAAAAGAACAACAGATTGAAGGGGGAAAAGCGGCACAGAGATTTAATTTTACAAGTCAGATATATATTTGTCTGCTTTCAGTCTGGGTGGTCAATTGACAATCCGAAGTTGGTGTACATTTTCAAAACTCCTCTTTACACCCTTACTGGGTATTGGGTAACTGTATTTTATAAGTGTTTTTCTAAAACTGTTTGAGCACAATTACACAAGCAACATAAGGATTTTAAATGAATATGCAGCCCTAGCACTAGCACATAGAACCAGATACCTGAATGCCCACTGTTCTGGAGCAAAGGAAATATCCAGTAAGCCTTTATGAATACTTTACGCCAACAATTTAAGTCACTAACTTTGCTGCAGTGACATTTACTTTAAGTGGCATACAGTGCTGGGGAATAACAAGCTTTGGAGGGTAAGCGTCCTCCTACTACCAACTTGCCCCCAGCAAAACCATTAAAAAGTTGTGTCCTAACTCCCACGCCCTCTATGAAAATAATAAAAACAAATGTCTCAATGACAGAGCAGTATATGGTGTCTAAAGGAAACTTATTTCTTTGACCTATGCAAATCAACATACATCCACTTATTTAGAAGCACATGAATAAGCAACTCGAAAAAATAAAAAGGTAGACAAACTGAATGAAAAAAGGCTCTGTACCTCAAGAAAGAACTAGTCAAAGTAGCAAGATTGCGAAGATATTAAGCCAGCCAGTACTAAAGTTTTGGTAGGCTTTACCTCTTCGCAATCCTGCTACTTTGACTGGTTCCATCTTAAGCTACATGAAGCAAGCCGTCCCTCTTAAAAATGTTCCCCTCTCTACAAATCTAAAAGTTAGAAAGCCAGAAATCATCTGCCATTCCCAAACACACATTACAAACACTTCAAGTGCAAAACGCTTAAAAGAAATATGTGAAAAAGTCACATCCATTTATATTCTTGCACTTCAAAACAATGGCAAAGCATTTTTAGAGGAGAGGAAGTCTGACAATTACACATTCATATTTTCTTGTTTTTAAAACACAAGGATGATGCAAGTTTAGTGAACAGGACTGGCAAACAAAATAATAATACTAATAATAATTGAACTTATGGAACCTATACTGAGGACATCATTCTGCATGGTAAAAGTCTAAGATGTCACTGAACGGGAAGCTCAAGACCAAGAACAGCAATTACCAGTCATATTTCCTTACCATCGAATATAAATTACATCCCCAAACGGGGCACAAAAATTTTGTCACCATGTCTGAAAACTGGAAACCATGGATCCAAACTTGAGCTTAATTTCTTTTGTAAAAATAGTGGGGAATAAATGAGCAAGAATCACAAAATTGAAAGAGGCACTTGCAGAGGCATTACTTTGTCCATTTTATTTCTCATAGCTATGAATCTGATATCAAATGAAAGCCAGCTTTAAGCGTTGCATTATGGGAAACAAATGCTGCTCGTAACGTAACAAAACTAATGTCAGTGCTGTATTGAATGAACATAATTCTTTCCTGGAATTAACATCCAATGTTTCAGCTATAGATCTAAAATGCTAATTAACCTGTTTTTATTATTTATGCATTTTTATGTACCTGCAGTCATGTATATGCATAATGTATTATTTGTTTATTTTATGCTTAATGATGCGTAAGAACCCCCAGTGTCTACAAAAGGCTGGCAGTCTGCCTGCGTGCCTCACGAAGCTTATGCATGATGACGTCAGCCACAATTTGACTTGTAAAAAAAAAAATCAGGACTTAAACGGGCCATTCGGAAATTCGTGACACCCCATTATTTTGCCCACAATTTGGTACGGTTGATAGCTATGCACACATATATATGCGCACACACACACACACACACACACACACACACACACACACACCTGCATGTGTGGGCATTTGTATATGCATGTGTTGTAAGTTTACGACTTGTTTAGTAATGTAGCCCATTATTTCTAGATATTTGGAATTTCTTAAGATTTAGACAAACTAAGGAAAAAAGAGGTAACTCAGAACATGTTTTTGGAACTGTAACGAGTAGGCAGGTTTAAAAAAAAATCCTTCAGAATACTCAGTCAGTAATATTGGATAAGTAAATGGCTGTAACTAGGGAAACAATTATTTTTGAGATGGGACACAGGATCTGAATTACATAGACATGGTAAGGCCTTAATAAATGTAATTCTACTGGCTGCCAAAAAAAAAAAGCAGTTACTAGAAAATGGAAATCAAAATCTAAATCAACTGTATTTGAAGTACTGAATATTGCTTTGAAACAATAGTAAATGGGATCTTTAGAAAAGGGAAGGAGCAAAATACATAGAAATAAATGTAGGAAAATACATACAAAATAATATTTAGGAGGAGGAGTGAGGTTTAAGGGAAGGCAGGAATTAAACAGTTTATGTAATGTTGGACTAAATGAAAGTTGTTAGAAAAAGAAAGAAAACGTATGTAATGGATAATGTATTTAAATGAAAAAATGTATGTGTGTCCATGTCTTTTAAGAGATGATTTAACAAAGATGTTTAAAAATAAAATAGCAATGTACTTCCTATTGTATTCTGTGTAGTGTTCTTGTATATTAAATCCTTAAATATGTTTGCATTGTCATTTCTTAGTCCTCTTTTATTTGTTTGCCCACATTTGATGATCAGGAAAGTTTGATGGGCATTTTGATTGTTTTCAACAGAAGCCTAGGAAGAAAAGCTGCTCAGTATACAGTTCTACATAAACAGCGATTGTGAGGCAGTTTTGATGCAACAAAGTAAAATACAACAGTATAGCATCATTACTAGTAACAGTTGAGTATTTCAAATAGCACAACAGTATATAGGTAGGTCTAGTGCCACAATGTCATACACAATAGTATAACATTATTCCTAGTAACAGCTTAGCATTTCTACTTGTACTTCTAGATAACCTCTTACTGTTTGACAGCACATAAAATTTCTACAGCAGCATAGATTACTTTAGTAATACTTCTAGGAAGGGTATACACAACAATTACATTGCGGTTTGGCAGTAAATAATGTTTTCAAGGAACAGTCAATTATGTATTTAATTTTAATATGTTTTACAAAAGCAATATGCAGTTAAATACAGGTGAAACTATAATGTTCTACATGTTTTTGTGTCAAATTTATTGTTTGAATTGTGTTGTCTTATGTAATTTTCATGTGTATTTATTGATTTCATGATCTTAATAGAGTATTTAAGAGTGATTACTAACAGGTTGTCTCATAATCTGAAGTTTTTGACAGAAGAACTTATTGTGAGAATAAATGTCCTGTTTTCCAGGTATTTTTGTTTGTGTGCTTATATACAGATGTATACATTACATAATCCCCCGGATTTACTAATCTTCCGTACAGGACTAGTCTAGTCCTGCACGGAAGCGGTCGCTTAGGAGCAGGACGGCAGCA